>NC_059367.1:46765336-46783783 GCF_019703515.2 Myxocyprinus asiaticus
TGGGCGTCGCCCATACAGCAGCTGGAATGGGGAGAAGCCAGTGGAGGCTTGCGGGACCTCTCGTACTGCAAATAACAGGGGGTCGAGCCATTTATCCCAATTTCTAGAATCATCGTGCACGAACTTACGAATCATGTTTTTGAGGGTTTTATTAAATCGTTCCACCAGGCCATCCGTTTGAGGATGGTATACACTGGTGCGAATCGATTTAATATTTAACAACTCATACAGTTCGCGTAGTGTTCGTGACATAAATGTTGTGCCCTGATCGATGAGGATTTCTTTCGGAATCCCCACCCGGGAGATTATTTTGAAGAGTGCCTCCGCAACACTGCGTGCTGAGATGTTGCGAAGAGGCACTGCTTCCGGATATCGCGTTGCATAGTCCACTAGGACCAATACAAAGCGATGTCCGCGTGCTGACCATTCTAATGATCCAACGAGGTCCATTCCAATTCTCTCAAAGGGGACCTTGATCAGAGGGAGAGGGCGCAATGGCGCTTTTGGGGTGGCCGGTGGGTTAACCAGCTGGCATTCGCGGCAGGCCGCACACCACCTGCGGACATCGCCGCCAATGCCCGGCCAATAGAAACGGGCTATTAGACGGTTCAGTGTTTTCCTTTCTCCTAGGTGACCCGCCATGGGATTATAATGAGCCGCCTGGAATACCATTTCCCGATGGCTCCTTGGAATCAAAAGTTGGGTTGTATCCTCTTTGGTCCGAGTGTCCTGTGTCACTCGATACAACCGCTCATTTATAATTGCAAAATAGGGGTATGAAAGGGCGATGTCAGGCTGGAGTCGTTGACCATCGATGACTCTCACTTGGTCAAAGGCGTGTTTGAGGGTTTCATCTCGCGACTGCTCCAAAGGGAAATCCCCGTCAGGGAATTCCCTGAGAAGGGGAGGGGCTGCAGCCTTTTTTCTGAATGAAAATATACTCTTTTAGAATATACTCTCTTATTTGCACTCTGCCGAAATGCCCAGGGGCATTCTCTGCACTCCACGAGTGCAGAGGGGGAGAAGCTGCTGAAATGCGCCATAAATCTAGCAGTTTTGAGGTGCATCATTGGAGGGAATTGAATTCAGTGCACTGAATGAGTGGTTGCATACCAGCTCCTTTTATACCCGTATGTCCGGGGGAGTGACATGCAAATTCCACTCACCAATTCTCATTGGCCTTTTTTCAAAAAACATAATTCTTATGTTTTTTGTCTTGGATGTTGTCTGCCTTATTGTCTACGACAGACAAACACTTTTGGACATTGGTTCAGCGATCTCACACCGAAAACTGGACTTCACATTCCTCAATGCCGACCCGCTGTTTACAAACACGCAAGCGGAGCCCTTTGTCTGGGCAGCACGGCCGCGGAAACGCAGGAGGAAAAGGGGAAACAGAGCCGGCGTTCTCATCAGAGTAAGACGCCGCACAAATCAACCCCCGCTACCCACTATTCTACTGGCAAATGTTCAGTCTCTGGATAACAAGCTCTGCAAGCTGAAAGCGCGGATCTCTTTCCAATGAGAGACGAGGGACTGCTGCATTATCTGCCTAACAGAAACTTGGATGTCTGCGGAGATTCCAGACTCAGCCATTGAACCCGCGGGGTTCTCCGTGCACCGAGCGGACAGAGCGAAAGACCTCTCAGGTAAAACTAGAGGAGGTGGTGTATGTTTTATGATCAACAAATCCTGGTGTGATCAGAGGAACGTACATTCTATCAAGTCTTTGTGTTCTCCTGATCTGGAATTTCTCATGCTTCTGTGTCGACCATTCTGGCTACCGAGGGAATTCACAGCGGTCATTATCACTGCTGTGTACATCCTGCCACAAGCCGACACAGACCGGGCACTCAAGGAACTGTATGGGAGAATAAGTGAGCAGGAAACCGCGCACTCTGAAGCCGCGTTCATTGTGACCGGGGACTTTAATAAAGCCAGTTTAAAATCAGTCGCACCAAAATATCACCAGCACATTAGTTTCAACACACGAGGGGACCGGGTTTTGGACCATTGCTACTCTCCGTTCTGGGATGGCTACAAATCCCCCCCCCCCCCGCCCACCATTTGGCAAATCGGACCACTCGTCCATTCTGCTTCTGCCCGCTTACAGGCAGAAATTGAAACAGGAAGCACCCACCCTCAGAACGATCCAGTGCTGGTTGGACCAATCAGATTCTACGCTACAAGACTGTTTTGATCACACGGACTGGGAGATGTTCTCGTCCACCTCTGATGACGACATCGAGCTTTACGCTGATAGCGTAATGTGTTTCATCAGAACGTGCGTAGAGGACGTGATTCCGACCAGGACAATACGGATCTATCTGAATCAGAAACCATGGATCAATAGCGATGTTCGCGCGGCACTTAATGTGCGGACCTCCGCTTTTAATTCCGGGAATGCGGAGGAGCATAAACAAGCCAGTTATGCCCTCCGAAAAACTATCAGAACCGCAAAACGCCAGTACAGGAGCAAGATTGAAGGACAGTTTAACACCACCAACTCTAGAAGCATGTGGCAGGGAATTAACATCATCACGGACTTTAAAGGGAATAAAAACTCCACCATGAACACCGCTGCCTCTCTACCGGATGAGCCAAATACTTTTTATGCTCGTTTCGAGGGAAATAACACCGCCCTCGCGGAGAGAGCTCTCGCGGCTGAAGCTACAGAGGTTAGTTCACGCTCTGTCTCTGTAGCGGATGTAACCCGATCCTTCCGACGGGTGAATATCCGCAAAGCCGCGGGCCCAGACGGCATTCCGGGCCGCGTCATCAGAGCGTGCGCGAACCAGCTGGCTGGTGTTTTTACGGACATTTTCAATCTTTCCCTCTCTTTGTCTGTAGTCCCCACATGCTTTAAAACATCCACCATTGTGCCTGTACCAAAACAATCAAAAATAACTTGTTTAAATGACTGGCGTCCTGTTGCTCTGACCCCCATCAACAGCAAATGTTTTGAGAGACTAATCAGAGATTACATCTGCTCTGTATTGCCACTCAATCTTGACCCGCTGCAGTTTGCTTACCGCAACAACCGCTCCACTGATGATGCCATTACATCTACAATACACACTGCTCTCTCCCACCTGGAAAAAAAGGACACTTATGTGAGAATGCTGTTTGTAGACTACAGCTCAGCATTCAACACCATAGTGCCCTCCAAGCTAGATGAGAAACTCCGGGCTCTGGGCTTAAACAGCTCGCTGTGCAGCTGGATCCTGGACTTCCTGTCAAGCAGACGCCAGGTGGTTAGAATAGGCAGCAACATCTCCTCATCACTAACCCTCAACACTGGAGCCCCGCAGGGCTGTGTTCTCAGCCCACTACTGTATTCCTTGTACACACATGACTGTGTGGCAACACATAGCTGCAATGCCATCATTAAGTTTGCTGCTGACACGACGGTGGTAGGTCTGATCACTGACAATGATGAAACAGCCTACAGAGAGGAGGTGCACACTCTGACACACTGGTGTCAGGAGCACAACCTCTCCCTCAACGTCAGTAAGACAAAGGAGCTTGTGGTGGACTTCAAAAGAAAAGGCAGAGAACACAGTCCCATCACCATCAATGGAGCACCAGTGGAGAGAGTCAGCAGCTTCAAGTTCCTGGGTGTCCATATCACTGAGGAACTCACATGGTCCGTCCACACTGAAGTCGTTGTGAAGAAGGCTCATCAGCGCCTCTTCTTCCTGAGATGGCTGAGGAAGTTTGGAATGAACCGCCACATCCTCACACGGTTCTACACCTGCACTGTGGAGAGCATCCTGACTGGCTGTATCTCCGCCTGGTACGGCAACAGCACCGCCCACAACCGCAAAGCACTGCAAAGGGTGGTGCGAACTGCCAGACACATCATCGGAGGTGAGCTTCCCTCCCTCCAGGAAATATATACAAGGCGGTGTGTGAAAAAAGCTCGGAGGATCATCAGAGACTCCAGCCACCCGAGCCATGGGCTGTTCTCACTGCTACCATCAGGTAGGCGGTATCGCAGCATCAGGACCCGCACCAGCCGACTCCATGATAGCTTCTTCCCCCAAGCAATCAGACTTCTGAACTCTTGATCTCCCATGATCAAAATACATCAGCACTGCACTTTATTACCCTTACTCTTATATCTCACACCGGACTGTCATAAATTATATTATTATTATTATATTATGTTCTCTCTTAACAACTGACTATCAACCGACAGCCTGAATGTCAATACAGTACAATACTGTACATTCTATATATATATATATATATATATATATACTTTTTTTTAATATATTTTTATTTTTAATTTTTATTGAATAATGTGTATCTATATAGTAAAAAAAAAAACATTAAAAAAAACAAAAACAGCGTATTGTATACTGTACAGTGTATGTTATTATTTGTATACTGTTGAGTGTAATTATGTGTATAACAGATGTTTAAATTGTGTTAATTTGATGTTATTGTAAATTGGTATATGTCTCATCACTGTCACGACTGCTATGTTGATCGGAACTACACCCAAGAATTTCACACACCATTGCACTTGTGTATATGGCTGTGTGACAATAAAGTGATTTGATTTGATTTGATTTGAAGTATGTAGACATGCTTTTTTATACATGAAAACATATGGACGTTATTGAAACTCATAATTATAAGACTTTTATTGTTGTCTTTTGATAAAAGTCATGCTCAGCAGCTCACAAACTATAGGGAAATGATAGATTTTCTTTGTTCTTATAATGCATAAAACCTCAGACTTGCGAGCTCAGCACACTTTGCTAGTTTTTAATACTTTTTATTTCATAAACCGGTGAGATACATTCTTAACTGTTTTATGAAGACAGTATGTCAAAGAATTCAAAATCCTCAGGCTCAGGAGATATTAAAAGACACTTACAGTAAGTGCTCAAGCTGATACCCCAGACACCGCCGCAGACCAGGGACTCAATTTGGACGGTGCGGCGGGAGAAATTCAGTGGAAACCGGCGAGCATGTCTGCAATGCTGGCAGGTCACCGCAGACTTGGAGGATCTGGCTGTAATACGTCGATCGATCACTTCCATGGAGGCAAAATTCTCTGAGTTGGTTACAAGATTGTCAGACATCGAGAAACAGATAGATTATCTGGAGTCACCGGAGAGGGAATTAGCTGCTAACCCGCTAGCAACCAAGACAGACTTGCAGCGTGTTTGGGAAAACCTGGAGGATTTGGTGAATCGTAATCGACGAAACATTATCCGAATTGTTGGAATTCCTGAGCTTGAGGAAGGCAGAGATATGGTGAGATTCCTGGATGAGCTATTCCCGAGTCTGCTCAACATAACAGGCCATAAGCTGGAAATCGAGGGAGCTCACAGGGTCCCAGTTCAGAGATCGGCTGAGGGAGACAGGCCCCCGGATCAATTCTGGCCAAATTTCTGAGATCATCTGATAAAGATCTCATGTTACGCGAGGTGAGGAGTAAAGGAAAGCTTTCTTGGAAGAACCACAGCATTTTCTTGTTCCCAGATTTTGCGAATTCGATGAGAGAAACGTGATCGGTTCAGGGAACGCAAGAATCTCTTACATCAACGGAAGATTGCGATTGCTCTGATGTTTCCGGCCAAACTGAGAATAGATGCTAAGGATGGCCGTAGATGATTTACTTGCCCACAGCAAGCACTGTCCTTCATAAAAACATTGGAGTGAGTAAGCCATTTGGTGTTTTTAATGTTGCTGTTTAGTGAGCCTGTCTCTCTGAACATACACTCGACTGC
Source organism: Myxocyprinus asiaticus (assembly GCF_019703515.2). Lineage (NCBI taxonomy): Eukaryota > Metazoa > Chordata > Actinopteri > Cypriniformes > Catostomidae > Myxocyprinus > Myxocyprinus asiaticus. The sequence goes on from NC_059367.1 coordinate 46,771,084, forward strand.
CCGAGGAAGCTGGGCACCTCCTTTGTTTCTTTTTGTGCTGGTTCCATCTAGTGGCTGGAGTTGTTTTGTGTAATATCATTTCTTTGGGACAGCTTGTGGATAAATCTGCACGTTTTTGGTGCTTATGCCACCTGTGGCGTGAAATTTGTTTTGTGGAACATCTCTTGCAGGACATTGGAGTGATTGGGTCTTTTGTTGCATTCATTTATCAGCTGAATGGGCCGGCTTACTAAACATTCATTTGACTGCCCGAAGAACTTAACTTTTTTTATTTATAAAATATATATATAATTTATTTATTTATTTGTTTTTGTGCTGGTTACGCTAGTGGCTGAAGCTTGTTCTGTGAAGGAACACACCTTCGGGACAGTTATGTGGATGAATCTACACGTTTTTTTGTGTTTATTCCGCTTATTGGCTGAAGTTTGTTTTATAGACTATTTGTTGCTGTGTAATTCTGTCTTTAAAAATCTGTATAGAAACACCGGATTTGAGCAATCCGACGACAGAGTTGTCGCGGGGACTCTCATAGGCATACATGGACTGATTGAGTTTAGAGGGATGGAAGCTGGTTGGCGCTGTCATGCGCGGGGTAATGCGCATGTTTTTATTTTTTCTGTTTGGTTCAGGGGGAAGTTTGGGGTTTGATTGTTACACTAATGTTGGAATGTGGTCATTATAATCTTGTTTTTGACACACAATCTATTTTTTTCTAATATGTCAAATGTCAGATGTTAATATGAGTGGATTATCTCTCTCCATGTGGAACGTGAATGGGTTGGGGCACCCCATAAAAAGAAGGAAGGTTATTTATTTTCTTAAACGTAAGAAATATGATATAGTGTTTCTTCAAGAAATGCATCTTTCCCCGGAGAAAGCTGGAAAATTTGGGAAGATATGGGGTGGACATGTTTTCTTTAGTGCTGGCTCAAGTAAGAGTAGGGGAGTCATTACATTAAGTAAACATCTACAATTCAAATGTCTCAAACAAATTAAAGATAAATTAGGAAGAGTCATTATTGTTTCAGCAGAAACTCAGTGGCAAAGGTTGATTTTGACTAATATCTACGCACCTAACGCTGATGACCAGGGCTTTTTTATAGATCTTGAAGGAATGTTACAAGCTGCTGGCACCCCTCATGATATAATATTGGGAGGAGACTTTAATCTTTTGATGGACTCAGTCCTTAATCATAGTGAAGCAAAAGTGTGCAAGCCCTCTAGAGCAACACTGACGCTTCACAGGATGTGTAAAAATCTTGGCCTTACAGATATTTGGAGACTTCTGAACCCATCTGGTAGGGACTATACATTTTTTTCATCAGTCCATAAGATTTATTCTAGAATAGATTTTTTTTTATATCTAAGTCCCTCATTTAATCTGTTGTTGATTGCTAAATTGGAAACATCTTAGTCTCAGATCACGCCCTGGTGAGTTTAGAGGTGTTGCCAGATAAAGAGAAAAAGAAATAATATAGTTGGCACTTTAATGGATCCCTTGTGCAAAATCCTGAATTTCAACAAATGTTAAAGGCTGAAATTAATTTTTATATGGAGACCAACTGGTATCCTCTGTGGGTGTGGCTTGGGAGGCACTTAAGGCGGTTCTTAGGGGCCAGATCATACAGTATGCATCATTCACCAAAAAATCCAAAGCACGAGAACTTGTGGAGTTGGAAGGGAATATTAAAAGTGTAAGGCCGATGCTAAGATGTCTGATAGCACAACACATATCAATTCATGGAATAACAAAGAACTTTCGACTTCAGACAGTATCTGAACTCTCTCACAAAAGCTGAAATCTACACCTGAATATCACCACGTGTGATAAATTGCAAATCGCCTTTGCATTGTATTACAAAGCTGATATCTTCACCTGAATATCACCACAGTGTGATAAATTGCAAATCACCTTGCTGCCCCCTCTTCTCTCTCTCCCCCTTCTCCCCTTCAACAGCTCAGGACCAATACAAAGACACAAGATTTATATGTAAAAATATAACAAATACATGAAAGCAAAGAATGCAACTGTAAGTGTTTGATATCATTTAAGATGTCTCTGTGCGACTGGTATAATGGTCTCTTTCCTATGTTGGTAAAACTAATGGTGACAAAGTTATAATATATATATATATATATATATATATATATATATATATATATATATATATATATATATATATATATATATATATATATAGCCTTTGCCAAATACTGCATAATTGACCTGCAGTTTAAATGATCTCCTGTATGTTAATAAGTTTAAACCCCAAGAAAGCAGGAAAACATTCACCCCCAAATTCTCATTGTTCAAAGGATAATACCATTTGGTACATGTTTTCTGTCTGGATATTTAAGGAAGTTTGGCAAGGAACTTGGGGAGTCTGTAGTCAGATATCCCACGCTTATCGCTGCATGTCATTTTCTATTGCCAGGTACAGTTCTTTGTCACTTTCGCACCTAAGGAACTATAGTTCTTCTGAGCTGTTTTTGGGGGATATTTAGCTCCTACTCTGGAGTAGGCACTTTGGGGGCATATAGGGTCTGTGGGAGACTGTAGGAGGTGCTATAGCCTGTGATTGGTCAAACACATATGTGGCAGTGGGGGCGTGGTCGAGCATCTGTCCGGAGAGAGGGAAAGCGGTAAGGGCGCTTACACCTGAGCTAGATTATGTCTAACACCTGTCTCTAATTCTAGTGAGCATGGGGAGAGCAGTATATAAACGACCATGCCACCAGCAGAGAGGCAGAGAGAGTCTGGCACAAGGGAGCCTACAGTGCTTGTGGAAGCTGATGTGTTTATGTTCGTGAAGCTAATGTGTTTGTGTTCATGAAGATAATGAGTTTGAGTGCCTACGTGCCTCTGAAACTGTTGAGTTTGTGAAGCTGTAAAGCATTGAAGTGGCCGATTAAAAGCCTTACCTGGTTCTGGAAAAACCTGCTTCCCTGTGTCCTCCTTCCCTTCTGTCTGTGGAGTCCTTCACACTGGTGCCGAAAACCCGGGTTTGAAGTTGGAGGAAGTACACCCCACGGAGTCCTCGCAGTTGGCAGAGATCCTCCAGTCCCTCGCCGGCCTACACCAGTCCCCCCAACAATCCCTACCTGAGCTTCGCCAAGACCAAGATCGTCGGTTCTTCGAGATCCTACGAGCTCAAGCAGAGGACCGGCAGAGAGCCTTCTCAGCCAGGAGAGAGCACCGGCCATGACCCTGGACAACCACAGCCTCCTGTCCCCACCCACGCTCTTGAATATGGGGGCGGAAGATGACCCAGAAGCCTTCCTCGATCTTTTCGAGTGCACCGCTGAGATTATATCCCAGCCCTGAGGCTGCCCCCCCAAACCTCCGGACCCAGTCCTTACCCTGGAGTCTCCTCCCTGGCCACCTGATCATCTTCCGGGTTCCCTTCCTCTTCTGTATCATCCTGTCCTCCTCATCCATCTTTGGGGCGCCAGGAGTCACCCCTTAAGGGTTATGTCACAGTGTGTCTCCTTCGGTTTTCGTCCTCGGTCTTCTGTTTCCCCTGGACTACGTTTCCCAGAATGCACTGTCCTCATCACAGCCATCTTTTCCCCATCATTCTCACCTGTTCTCGATTCCATCGTCAGCTCCTGTGTGTATAAATATCCACTGGTTTTTCCCCCCTCATGGTCAGTTCTTGTGTTGTGATGTTCTGTTGTTTCCTTGACTGATTCCTTGTATGATATTTGTCAGTGTCTTCAACATCTTCATTAAAAGTCTGAAAGTTACTCCTGCGTCCTCTCCATGAATCAACGTGACAGTTTTGATTTCACACCCTCATATTTTTAAGGGATGTACATTGTATTTAAGCAATATCTCACAAGCAAGAGTGCTGTTGTACAAAATAGTTTTCATCAATGCTTTAATAAAGCAAGCACTTCATTTGATAAAAATAATGCAATGGTATGTAAAGAAGTAATTGTTTTGTTGACATTTGATTGAAGTTCTATTAATTTATTTGATTAGACAGTTTTTTTAACTTAAAACGCAGATTTAATATGGCCATACTCTTATTATTTGAAGTTTGAGAATTTATAGTGTATTTGAGAGCTTTATTCTGATAAGAAATTATCATTTGCATTTTACGCAAACATTTTTCTTAAAAAATTAAAAAATAAAAATAAAAACATACTTTGTCTTTTTTGTGTTGCATCGAATCAACATTATATGTGATAACCATATCGTTTCAGCCATAGGAGCAATATGTGAATTTACAACTGTTTTTGACTTAAGCTGTAGTTTAAAGTTAATTTAAAGTTAAATTAAAGTTAATTTGACTAATGTTTGCGTTAACAAGTTTTGCATCTCTAGTTACATTGTTATGTGCCTTTGGCATAAACATACATAGTAATGCTTTTGTGTATATTTTTTATTATTATTATTTTATTTTTTTTCAGAAATGTGGGAACCTAAGATTTGTGGACTTGCAGTTTCTGCCAGATCTAAGTAGAAATCATGTTGCACACTCAGGCCCAAATGACGCTCAGACATCCACCTTCAGTTGTCATTTGTCTGAATGCAGCAAACTTTGTTCACATAAATAGTCATCTGAAGATAAATTAAACTGTCCATTGTATGTTTTCTGGTTGTGATTTTTGGTCAAATGTGTATGGAACTTTCAAGTCACACAAAAACAGAAAACACAACCCACATTCACTAAGTGAATTTAAGCCTGTAGATACCATCTCTGAACAATTACAAGATCTTGAAGATTTTTAAGATGTTGGCAATGGTGAGGGCAATGATGCTTATTTGGACGATGATAGCAATGAAATGGTTAAAGACTTGCCTGATGTTGTTGTTCAAAATTTAGCAGCAATGTTATTAAAACTGGAGCATCTTGTACATATTCCATCCTTAGCCATTGATTTTTTTTAGAAGAACTACATTACCTGTTAAACTCTGTGTCAGTACCTCTCTCAGTTACCAGAGTGAAGCATGTGTTTCAGAAACATAATCTCAATATTGATAATCAGTCATTCAGGAAATTGCCACTACCATCTCTGCATCTAACCCATTACACTCTGCCATAGGCAGAGGAGCTTCCTTAAGTACTGCCCATAAGAGCAAGTAGTTTTATAAAGACTAAACATTTAGGAGCCAAATGGCTGTTTTAGGTGCCACACCACAGAATTACTCAATTTAGATTGTTGTTCAAAAACAAGATAGAAAGTCAAAGAAAAGACAACTGATTGCACATTAATCGGGTGTTTAATATATATATATATATATATATATATATATATATATATATATATAGTATAGTTGAGTGCACAAATTTGAATTCCCCTTTTGTATCATAAGTTTTCACACTCCTTTCAGAATTTATACAAACATAAGAGATAAAAGATATTTTTGTGTGTTTTTTTTTTTTATTATTATTATTTTACTTATTATTATTTATATTTTTACGTACTGCCTTTCTGAATCTACATAACAGGTATTTACATAAAGTATAATATGCATATAGTAGTGTGTTGCCTTCTTGAGCATCAGTGAATGTCTGCACTTTACACCTTGTGTAATAGTTGTGTATGAGTCCCTCAGTGGTCCTAAGTATCAAAAGCTGGATCTCATATCACAAATAAATAATAATATATATATATATATATATATATATATATATATATATATATATATATATATAAACAGCGAAACAGCTTTTTCTAGAAACTCGTCAGTCAATCATTGTTTTGAGGAATGAAGGCTATACAATGCTTGAAATTGCCAAAAAAAAAAAAAATAAATAATAAAAACTGAAGATTTCATTCAAAGGTGTACACTACAGTCTTCAAATACAAAGGACAACTGGCTCTAACAAGGACAGAAAGAGATGTGGAAGGCCAGATGTACAACTAAACAAGAGGATAAGTACATCAGAGTTTCTAGTTTGAGAAATGGATGCCTCACATGTCCTCAGCTGACAGCTTCATTGAATTCTACCTGCTCAACATCAGTTTCATGTACAACAGTAAAAAGAAGACACAGGAGTGCAGGCCTTATGGGAAGAATTGCAAAGAAAAAGCCACTTTTGAAACAGAAAAACTAAATGAAAAGGTTAGAGTGGGCAAAGAAACACAGACATTGGAAAACAGATAATTGGAAAAGAGTGTTATGGATCTTAACCCCATTGAGATTTTGTGGGATCAGCTAGACTGTAATGTGCATGAGAAGTGCCCGACAAGACAGCCACATCTATGACAAGTGCTACAGAAAGCTACAGGAGTATCTGGACAAACTGACAGCTAGAATGCCAAGGAACTGCAAAGCTGTCATTGCTGCATATGGAGGATTTTTTGATGAGAAATCTTTGAAGTAGTTTAAGAAATTCAGATTTTTTTTTTTTTTAAATTGTAATAGTAATTTTTCACATTATTAAAATCCTGACATTGTGATCAGTTGAATGCCACTTTGGTGAATAAAAGTAACAATTTCTTTCCAAAAGAGCAAAATCTGTACAATATTCCAAACTTTTGGCTGCCAGTGTATATATATAATTTTAAAAAAATCTTTCTTTACCGTGTCTAGATGGCCCAGACACAAAGACTACAAGAGTGCAAATTGAATGAAATTCCAGATGCAGTTTATTGTGATACTCCAATCCCAATCAATAATAACCAGGGGAAAAAAGATTTGGTACATAACACGGGACTTTTACATTTATGCATTTGGCAGACGCTTTTATCCAAAGTGAATTACAGTGCCCATCCCCCTGGAGCAACCTGGAGTTAAGTGCCTTGCTCAAGGACACAATGGTGGTGGCTGTGGGGATTGAACCAACAACCTTCTGCTTACCAGTTCAGTGCTTTAGTCCACTATGCCACCACCACTCCATTTTTAATTATAAACAACCCAAAATACACATGTAACTACTATTTTGAAATGTCTGCGCTCCCAGTTGTGAACTCACTGATGACTGATTCGCTGAGAAAGTGACTTGAATTCAAACTGCTAACCTGAGCTCCTGAGTTCAAACGAGCTCTTGTTGGGTGATTCATTATAAAGACCTGGTTCAAAAGAGTCATTTGTTCATGAATTGGTTATCATGTATGTGTAACGTCTGTGTAAGATCAGTGATGGTTAATTACACTTTGTTTAAAAAAACCCTTTTAGCCTTTTGACATTTGCATATAAATTACTGACCTGGCCTCCGCGTTTACATTTATATGGGTGCTAAATTGCAGATGGTCTTTATCACTATCAAAAGGATGCTAAAACAGGTTGCCTCTGGAGTGTCTCCATCAAGCTTCAAACACATTCCACAGAAAGGGGGGTGACCCCCCCGTGCCAGGCACCAGAGCAGTTGTCTGTCTCCAGTAATTCCAATACACGTCACACACACACCTAAAGACATTTTCTCTATTTAGGCCATAGTAAGCAGTTATAAATGTATCTGCTATATGCATGTGTTGTATGTATATTCCCCTATCATATTAACTTAGTTAAAACCCTTTACTTGTATTAGTTAGACGTTAAATGCCTATATTCAAGTGTATGAGTGTATCTTTGCTTTAATATCGTCTGGAGGTTACCTTCTTGGTATCAAAATGATCTTCTCTTTATTTCTCACACAATAATGTACACCATGTGATCGTGAAATGCATCGAACAATTCTTACTATGTTTTGAATTAAAAGCTGCACTAGCGGTCCAGATCAGCAATAAAATGCGAATGGGCCATAAACGGAGACAAAGGATGTCTCTCCCGCTCAAAATGCATGCCTCTGATTGGCCACTCCACCCACAAAATGGGTGCGGCAATGAACTATCAAAACTCCAGAACGCAGACTAATCATCGCTCAAAACTCTTCTTCTTGAGACCAACACACTCCAAAAACTCTCCTCTTGAGTTTAACCTTCTGGCAGTGTTTACCTTCAAGTAACTTTGTGGATTTCCTGTGGACTTCTTCAACTCACTCCTAAAGAAATCGTTGAGAACCTCGTCTACCGCATCAAGACTCTTATTCAGCAACAAACCAATGCAAGTAACCATTTACAACTGATTAGATGCGCGTTTAAGTTTGAACCCCTTTTAAGGTGAATTGTGCCTCTGATGATTCTCATTTAGGTTGTGGTTAACTGATGTGAAATACTGCTGCCTTTGCTCTCTCTCTCTCTCTCTCCTTTCCTTACTTTCCTTCATTCTATATATGTATGTTTTGCTTAGTTTGTTTGTATGTTAGTTATAGTTTCATTTATTAAATCCCTTATATTCACAATTGATTGTCTCTGTGTTCCGCTCACAATTCAAAGTCACTGAATGTTGCTCCTTGCTACATGCTAAACTACTGCTAGCACTGTATAAGTAGGAAGGCTATTGTTCCTTGGCCAGGAAAGTAATCTTCCTAGAATTGATAAATAATTATATTGCCTGCTCGGTGGACGGACAGATCAAGTAATTGTAATATCGATTCTGCTACAGTTAATTCTAAGATCTAATCTAAATATTTATTATTAATTATAACCAGTTATAATTAATTATAAATAATTCCCTTTTTAAGCTAATTTGCTACATATGGGAGTATAAGTATTCACCGAATTGTATGGGAGTATAAGTTAGCAGGAAACCGCGCACCCTGAGGCTGCGTTCATTGTGACCGGGGACTTTAATAAAGCCAGTTTAAAATCAGTCGCACCAAAATACCACCAGCACATTAGTTTCAACACACGAGGGGACCGGGTTTTGGACCATTGCTACTCTCCCTTCCGGGATGGCTACAAATCCCTCCCCCGCCCACCATTTGGCAAATCGGACCGCTCTTCCATTCTGCTTCTGCCCGCTTACAGGCAGAAATTGAAACAGGAAGCACCCACCCTCAGAACGATCCAGTGCTGGTCGGACCAATCAGATTCTACGCTACAAGACTGTTTTGATCACACGGACTGGGAGATGTTCCGGTCCGCCTCTGATGACGACATCGAGCTTTACACTGATAGCGTAATGTGTTTCATCAGAACGTGCGTAGAGGACGTGGTTCCAACCAGAACAATACGGATCTAACCGAATCAGAAACCTTGGATTAATAGCGATGTTCGCGCGGCACTTAATGTGCGGACCTCCGCTTTTAATTCCGGGAACGCAGAGGAGCATAAATGCCCTCCGAAAAACTATCAGAACCGCAAAACGCCAGTACAGGAGCAAGATTGAAGGACAGTTTAACACCACCAACTCTAGAAGCATGTGGCAGGGAATTAACATCATCACGGACTTTAAAGGTAATAAAAACTCCGCCATGAACACCGCTGCCTCTCTCCCGGATGAGCTAAATACTTTTTATGCTCGTGTCGAGGGAAATAACACCTCCCTCGCGGAGAGAGCTCTCGCGGCTGAAGCTACAGAGGTTAGTTCACTCTCCGTCTCTGTAGCGGATGTAACCCGATCCTTCCGACGGGTGAATATCCGCAAAGCCGCGGGCCCAGACAGCATTCCGGGCCGCGTCATCAGAGCGTGCGCGAACCAGTTGGCTGGTGTTTTTAAGGACATTTTCAACCTTTCCCTCTCTTTGTCTGTAGTCCCCACATGCTTTAAAACATCCACCATTGTGCCTGTTCCAAAACAATCAAAAATAACTTGCTTAAATGACTGGCGTCCTGTTGCTCTGACCCCCATCATCAGCAAATGCTTTGAGAGACTAATCAGAGATTACATCTGCTCTGTGCTGCCTCTCTCTCTTGACCCGCTGCAGTTTGCTTACCGCAACAACCGCTCCACTGATGATGCCATTGCATCTACAATACACACTGCTCTCTCCCACCTGGAAAAAAAGAACACTTATGTGAGAATGCTGTTTGTAGACTACAGCTCAGCATTCAACACCATAGTGCCCTCCAAGCTAGATGAGAAACTCCGGGCTCTTGGCTTAAAAAGCTCACTGTGCAGCTGGATCCTGGACTTCCTGTCAAGCAGACGCCAGGTGGTTAGAATAGGCACCAACATCTCCTCATCTCTGACCCTCAACACTGGAGCCCCACAGGGCTGTGTTCTCAGCCCACTCCTGTATTCCCTGTACACACATGACTGTGTGGCAACACATAGCTGCAATGCCATCATTAAGTTTGCTGATGACACGACGGTGGTAGGTCTGATCACTGACAATGATGGAACAGCCTACAGAGAGGAGGTGCACACTCTGACACACTGGTGTCAGGAGCACAACCTCTCCCTCAACGTCAGTAAGACAAAGGAGCTTGTGGTGGACTTCAGAAGAAAAGACAGAGAACACAGTCCCATCACCATCAATGGAGCACCAGTGGAGAGAGTCAGCAGCTTCAAGTTCCTGGGTGTCCACATCACTGAGGAACTCACATGGTCCATCCACACTGAAGTCATTGTGAAGAAGGCTCATCAGTGCCTCTTCTTCCTGAGATGGCTGAGGAAGTTTGGAATGAACCGCCACATCCTCACACGGTTCTACACCTGCACTGTAGAGAGCATCCTGACTGGCTGCATCTCCGCCTGGTACGGCAATAGCACCGCCCACAACCGCAAAGCACTGCAAAGGGTGGTGCGAACTGCCAGACACATCATCGGAGGTGAGATTCCCTCCCTCCAGGAAATATATACAAGGCGGTGTGTGAAAAAAGCTCGGAGGATCATCAGAGACTCCAGCCACCCGAGCCATGGGCTGTTCTCACTGCTACCATCAGGTAGGCAGTATCGCAGCATCAGGACCCGCACCAGCCGACTCCATGACAGCTTCTTCCCCCAAGCAATCAGACTTCTGAACTCTTGATCTCCCACGATCAAAATACATCAGCACTGCACTTTATTACCCTTACTCTTATATCTCACACCGGACTGTCATAAATTATGTTATTATTATATTATATTCTCTCTTAACAACTGAATATCAACTGACAGCCTGAATGTCAATACAGTACAATACTGTACATTCTATATTTACTACTATATATACTTTTGTATATATTTTTATTTTTTATTTGTATTGAATGTGTATCTATATATTGCGCATTGTATGCTGTACAGTGTATGTTATTATTTGTATATTGTTGAGTGTAATTATGTGTATATCAGATGTTTAAATTGTGCTGTGTTAATTTGATGTTATTGTAAATTGGTATATGTCTCATCACTGTCACGACTGCTATGTTGATCAGAACTGCACCCAAGAATTGCACACACCATTGCACTTGTGTATATGGCTGTGTGACAATAAAGTGATTTAATTTGATTTGATAAGGACATTCCATGACCTATCCCTGAACAAGATTTTGGACAGCTTGGATGTAACTTTGGTGTTGTTGTCTTGCTGGAAAAACCAGAGATCACCGAGCTTTAATTTACACACTGAAGGTATCACATTTTTCATGCCAAAATGGCATCACCTTGTCATCTTACTCCAGACGTACTGCTGATCCATGGGTCTAAAACTCATTTTCAGTTTAGTGTCATACATCTATAAAACCTTCTTCCAGGACTCCACAGGTCTTTCCTAATTACATCTTGAACATTCAAGTCAACATTTCCCTTGGTGAAGTTTTGCTTTCTTCCACACCCCAAGAAGGTTGCTGTTGTACCATATTTAAAAAATTTTATGAATGGTGCTGCCAACTTTGTCTATTGGAAATTGAAGTGCCTTTGAAATGTACTTTTAGCCATGACCTTTCTTGTGTAATGAAATAATCTCTTCTTAGCTTGAGACAGCTTATTTTTAATTGCATTTTTTGCATAGAAATACATTTTTGCTTACAACGCTAAACTTAAATACGTGCCATTGCAGATTGATGACTTAATTGTTTTAAAACAATTACTTGTGTAGCCTTACATATTTAAGAAACAGCAACATGCAATAGGGGTTGAATAATTATGACATGGCTGTATTTAAAAAAAATCCTGCCATTTAGAAATATTAGGAGATATATATATATATATATATATATATATATATATATATATATATATATATATTCACACTATGACATTGAATATGTCACTCAACTGATAAAGATGTAAAGTTTAAAAATTCTGGGTCATCAGAAAAGCCTACCTTTGTAAATCCTTACTGTCTTGGGGGGGGGGGGGGGGGGATAATTTCAATTGCAACTTTTCGCAGGGCAGTCGAGTCTGATGTCCTGCGTGGAGAGCCAGACCTTCTGTCCGGGTTGGTACGGCGGAGGAGTGGAGGGTTGAACATCTGCCTGAACTTTGTGGTGTCGGACAGCTCTTTGGAGGTGTACATGGGCAGCATCCCAGACCCTCTCGCTCTCTGAGAACTAGTGGTTGATGGCTGGCACATCGCAAGGTTCCCCTGACCACGGGAACAGGGGTGGCTGGAAACAGACCACACACTGGGAGTTAGGCCGGTGGCTGGTTGGCGCAGGGAATTATGGGCGTACTCAGCCCAGGGGAGGTACCTGTACCAGCTCTGCTGGTTGTGATGGCAGAAGGTCCTAAGAAAGCGTCCAATCTCCTGAATCTTTCTTTCAATTTGTCCGTTGATCTGTGAGGCTTACTGACACACCTAGGAGGGAGAAGGCCTTCCACACTCTAGATGTAATTTGGGAACCGCGATCAGACACTATGTCCTCTGGTAGGCCGAAGTTCTACCAGAGAAACAGAGTTTCCGTGGTCTCCAGAGCAGTGGGAAGAGCTTTCATGGGGACCAGACGACATGCCTTGGAGAACCGGTCCATGGTGACTAGCACACATGTAAAGCCATCT
>NC_059367.1:46784283-46937008 GCF_019703515.2 Myxocyprinus asiaticus
TTTTTATCAGATACTTTAAAACAGCATTTATTTGTTTTTTATTTAATGGTTTTGCAGGTGATTCCTCTGCTCCCAGCCTGTATGAATTATTCTGCATCCAGATAATGTCTCTCTTTAGTGTAATTATATCAAAGCTCCAAAGCTCTTCTACAGCAAACCAGAGGCCTGTGGCAGTTATTCCTCCTGCCCAATACATAAAAGTGAGAGATGGAGTTAATTCTACTTGATGCCAAACATTTAATTAACTTCTATCACAATATTCTAGGTGAAAAGGTTCAAGGAAGTTGATTAGAACTTCCCTTTCATCTTTGTGTAAAATATCCCTCCCCCTATTTCCTCTCTTCCTACCTCTTCTGTTTTTGCATAAATCACTCATTATTTACAACAGTTGATTGTTGATTATTACTCATTACTTACAAGGGTGGTTTGCTAAATATGATAATAATTATAATTTATCACACATTATACATTTTGCACATATTTACCAATGGCTCAGCCATCAGGTTTGTGATTCCAGTCAGTTTCTTCAATAACTCTTTCTTCTTTTGTTCTGTTAATTCCTTTCTTTCTCCTGTACAATCTACATATTCAGATTCTTTCCAAAAATGGTTACTAATCCCTCTTGTTTCTACTAATGTTTTTTCTAATTCTTCTTCTGCCTCATTTTGTCTTTGGGGAACTTCTCTCTCAAAAGTTGTTAGTCTCTGTATTTTCCTTAGTTGAATAACACTGTAGAGAAAAGAAGATTCTTGTCTGTGCTTTATCTAATTAACCATAATCATCCCCTCACACACGTACTATTTAGCCTCTGTGCTCTTACTGTCTCTGTTTGTTTCATTAAACACAGAGCCTAATACACCTGTTTCTTTATATTACAGCACACTCAACTGTACGCTCACATATACAGCACAATATAGCGCAATCAGCAAAAGCACACACCCCAGCCAACATAAACACAGCACAGTTAAAGCCAACATTACATATAAATGACAATACAATCAATTCCACACATAGCTCAACACACCCACACATATAACGATTTTTCAATAGACCCCTACACTATTCTCAGCCCGGGCTTATATTGCTACATACTACAAAATCTAATATCCTACGTGGCAACCACATTAATCCAGTCCTTATCCACAGTGCTATTTTGAGAGAAAATGTCAACCATCAAATTGTGGACTCATAATCTCTCAGCCAGCTCCGAGGCCACTGCACCCAGGCTCCCCATCTTTTACTGGTGTCACTACAGAAAGCGGTATTTAACAGGATTTACCACACACCCTTCTGGGTGTACATGCTACTTCTGCATGATTTTTAAACCCTACTTCTGGGTAACCCTACTTCTGCATGTCCTGCCAATGCCAATCCTCTCAGTAGTGCAACTCTGGCGTACCACCGAGAGTGGCATCCGCAGGGTTTTTACTCGTATGCGCATTATTTGAAATCTTGAACCCAATTTTCTATTTTAGCCAATTATTAGTCCAATTAGATTCAGACTGGCGAGGCCTTAGAGTCACTATAACTTAGGTCATACCTACATCAGACCACAAAAAAACACTATTTTAAGCAAAATAGCTTACCTCAGGTTTGGCGGCAGTGATTTTGTGCAGTCTGTGCCAGCGGACCTGCCATAGTTTCTCTCTTCTGGTCTCGATACCGGTCCCTATTCGGGCGCCAAGAATATGTTGTGGAGTCAGGGGTTCCAGATGCCAAAGGTAAAAGTTTATTGAGCAACCAATAAACCAGAGAAGGCCAGCTGTCCATTCTGCCCTCTCAGTTCCAAGCTCCTGGTCTTTATACATTTCTGTTATCTCTTTTGAACCCATAAATCGTTCATTCTCATTATCTCTAACCAATGGGCTTGCTTGCCACCATTGTTTTTCAGACCATCTGACTTCTTTCTAATGGTGGAATCCTAGCAACCCATCTATTTTTAAAACAGAACATGTTGGTCCCATTTACTTGGAAAGTGTACATTCTGGGTAAACAGGTTAAGGTGATTATACATAATGAGTATCCCATCTAATGGGTTAACTTAAGCATAGTAAGCATCTTGTCTTATTGGGTTAACATGACAACCATCCTATATACTGGCTATATTGAGCCTTATGAATGCCTTTTCCACTCTGTATATTGTTGAGTGTGACATCATACATACATTTCACATGATACAGCCTTCTGGCTCATACAATGCTCATACCTTTTCTATATTTAATATTGAATCTATATTTGATATTGAGTCTCATCCAGAAACATCAATAACATAAGTACACTTTTAAAAGTACATTCCCCAACTCTGCAAATGATTAAATAGAACAAATGTTTTTTTTCAGATTCACGTTACTATGCAAAGTCATTTCTAACTGAAAATGTTGACTATATTGAGACAAAATCAAATATGCTAGGGATCAGGGATATTTAAACTAATATGACGGATGAAACAGACCATGATGGAAATTGTACAACTAGTTTATGTCTGTCTCTCGTGAACATGGGTGCGCCTTGTGTCGCGCTTGTGTTGGGCTGCACGCCTGCGTCTTGTGTTTCATGTCCGGAGCATGGTGTCTGGATCCCGACTTCCCTGTCTGGTTCAGTTTCAGTCTGTGTCGGGGTCTGGACACACATACTCCATGTTCTGTGTCTGTCTCTCACGATGGAGGAGGCGAGTTGCACTCGCTTTGCGCTGCGTGCCTGGGTCGCGAGCTGTCTTCGTGTTGTACTGAGGTTTGGTCACTTCGGTCTGACATTTCGGGTTTGTGTGGCTGAACTCTCGCACAGGTGTCCTGTCTTGTTTTTGTCACATGTTGAGTGCATCGCATGGCTTTTGCTCCCCTTTATTTCTCTCTCCCACTGAGTAGGTGACTCAGCGCTGGCCGTGCACCCTCACGGCCCGGCCACACCCTCCTTCTCTTCACAAATGTGCTGTAGTGTTTCATGACCCTTTAAAGCAGTCGTATGTGCAAAATGTGTTGCTGTTTCTGGAAACCTGTTTGCTTTGGGCTTATATCTGGGGATATTGCATGTATGTGCTTAATGTGTTGAAGCTTGGAGTATTTAGTACGCATACTCAATGTAGCTCTCTGTGTTGGGGTTGGGTTTTGTGCTTGTTTAAAATGGAGATTTAAAAAAAAAAAAAACTGTGGTAGAAAACATTGTGGCACCAAGATAGGCTACTATGAAGGGGGCCCTTGGGGTTGCTATAGCCCCAGGGCCCTACGTGTTCTTAATCTGGGCCTGATAATGTAAGTTGAATCATAAACTTTAGCATGTAGGGTAATAATAAAAGCTTCCGCACCATGTGACAGTACCGCCTATGATTTTACTTTTAAAACACAATTGTGGCGACAAATATAAGACTAAACACCATGTACACCGATGAGCCAAAACATTATGACCACTCACAGGTGAAGTGAATAATGTTGATCATCTCCTAACAAGGCCATATGTCAAGGTCTGGGTAGATTAGATGGTAAGCGAACAGTCAGTTCTCGTTGTCATTGTATTGAATGCAGGAGAAATGGGCAGGAGTGAAGACCTGAGTGACTTTGACAAGGGCCAAACTGTTATGGCCAGACGACTGGGTCAGAGCATCTCTAAAATGGCAAGGTTTGTGGGGTGCTCCCGGTCAACAGTGGTGAGTACCTACCGACAGTGGTCAGGGGTAGGACAAACCACAAACCGGTGACAGGGTGTTGGGCGCCCAAGGCTCATCGATGCGCGAGGGCAACAAAGGCTATCCCGCCTGGTCCAAACTGAAAGAATACAGAACTGACAGAACTGACAGAATACTGTGGCACAAGTCACAGAAAATTGTAATGATTTTTACGGAAGTAATGTGTCACAACACACATGCATCTCACCCTGCTACGTATGGGGCTGCGTAGCCACAGACCGGTCAGAGTGCCCATGATGACCCCTGTGCACCATCAAAAGCACCTACAATGGGCATGCGAGCATCGGAACTGGACCTTGGAGCAGTGGATGAAAGTTGCATGGTCTGATGAATCACGGTTTATTTTAGATCATGTGGATGGCTGGGTGCATGTGCGTCATTTACCTGGGGAAGTGATGGCAGCAGGATGCACTATGGAAAGAAGGCAGGCCGGTGGAGGCAATGTGATGCTCTGAGCAATGTTCTGCTGGGAAACCTTGGGTCCTGGCATTCATGTGGATGTTACTTTGACACGTACCACCGACCTATAGATTGTTGCAGACCACATACACCCCTTTATGGCAACGGTATTCCCTGATGGCCTTGGCCTCTTTTAGCAGGATAATGCGCCCTGCCACACTGCAAAAATTCAGGAATGATCTGAGGAACATGACAAAGAGTTCAAGGTGTTGACTTGGCCTCTTAATTCCCCAGATCTCAATCCAACTGAGCATCTATGGGATGTGCTGATCCATGGAGGCCCCACCTCGCAATTTACAGGACTTAAAGGATCTGCTGCTAATGTCTTGGTGCCAGATACCACAGGACATCCTCAGAGGTCTTGTGGAGTCCATGCCTTGAAGGGTCAGAGCTGTTTTGGCGGCACGAGGGGGACCTACATGATATTAGGCAGGTGGTTTTAATGTTCGGTGTATATGCTTAATTTAACATTTTAAATATTCATTTTATAACATTATTAATCCAGTTGCAACTGCTGTGTAAATGAATTTATTCCTGCTCTGTGAAAATACACCTAATTGCCACTTCAAATGCAGCTTTTGTGCCACCTTTGCTGTATAAAGATGGCTTTAATCCCCATAGGTTTAGTGTTTATTGCAATGGGCATTAAATCTCTTAAACTCTCATCCTCCACAATATTAATCTGCCGGTAGACTGTAGCTATCCACTTTGTTACAGCAGATTGTCAATACCAGTGTCCAGCGGCACTTTGAACTCCACAGGAAAAGTGAAGTGATAGTTAAGACTTGCGAGCTTCAGTGGTAATTAAAATGTGCCGAAAATACTTGATTTCTATCACAAGTCCCGTCTAGACTTGTTCTGTACATCAAATAATAGTGCTAAGAGCTCCTTTCTCCATCACTTTATCACTGACAGGGAAGTGCTGTTGTGGTGTGTGTGTAGTGTAATGACTCCAGGAGGACACATTACAAAGGTTCTGCCCCACCCTCCCAACAAGGGTTTATGTTGGTTTATGCTGTATTAATGGTAAATGCATTAATCACGATTAAGTAAAATTTACGTGTTAAACTTTTTTAATTAATCACATGCGATTAATGCGTTAATTCCGACAGCTCTAATCTAAACATATTTTCTTAAAATAGCTTCAGTGTAGTTTGCTACTTTTTGTTAGTAGCTTGTGTGTAGAGTAGATTGAATGTAGTTTAACTACTTTAAGTTATGAGTTGCTTGTATCTTGGGAAGCTACAGTTTAAAAGTAACTTCTCGAAGATTGATAATTACACATGCTGTTTAATGGAACAGACATTTGAAGGTAACTCTATCACCCTCCCGTGAGTACTGAGGTTTGTTACCACCACAGAAATGCAAGAATGTTAAGTATGGGACAACACTCTTGCAATGTGTGGACAAAGCATTCACATCTGTGTTTGCATTCTTGCGCAGAGTATGTTTTTAGACTTGATAGTTCTAGCTGTGAGTTTGCAGAATGCAGTTGTAAAATGTGTTACCCCTGTAAAATGTGCATTTTCTGGGGCTCAGGTGACCGACTGTGTGTGTCTGATGTCACTGGACAAGTCTGAGGCTGTTCCTGTGGATACACACATGTGGCAGATCGCAAAACATGACTACAACTGTGCTGCCAGTAGCAGACAGAAGACCCTGACAGATAAAGTCTATAAATATATTGGTTAATGCTCAAACCATAAACTGAAATACCCATAGCTCATCCATCTCATCCTGTATTAGTACTGCATGCTAAGGCAAGAATCACTGTTTGTACTATTGCTCATACCTAGGGTTAAGGATTTGAACATGCCCTTAACCCTAAGTATTAAACTTTGGCACAAAACCTAACATGGCACATAACATGGGATACTTCATATGCCACTGCCTGAACCTTGGACTTAGGATAGACCTCACCGAAATGACCTGCCAGTTAAACTGTGATGCACCTCACTGATCTCTGCCTGAATCGCCTTGGTCTAATGATGGACTACACTCTTAAAATGGAATGCATAGACAGGGTTGGGAGGGTTACTTTTGAAATGTATTCCACTACATATACATTTCCACTACATATACGAGTAATCTAACGGAATACATTACAAATTACATTTTACAGCATGTATTCTGTAGAATACATGCTGTAAAATGTAATTTGTAATGTATTCCGTTAGATTACTCGTCAGTAACGTATTCTAAATACTTTGGATTACTTCTTCAGCACTGATAGATTTTTTTCACTTGTTTTGACTATGAAACTCTGCCAGTACAGTAAGACAAAATAAATTCTCTGAAAAACCTAAATATCTTATGCAGTGTTGTTTTTATAACAAGATAAATCAAATTTATCTTGTTTTAAGGATATTTTAGATATTAGTAGGGCTTTATTGGTTGTTTAGATCAGTGTTACTATCAGAAATAATTAATAATTATTTCTGTAGTTATTAATTAATATTTAAATTAATTAATTGGATCTAACTCATTAAAACCTCATATGGGACTCCAGTAAATGTAGTGTGCTACGTTTAGGAGCAAGTTTGGTTATTAGCAATAATTAATAATTATCAAAGATAATTATTAATTATTAAAATCAATAGAACATTGATGAGAATCAATGTTAGCTTTTTTTTAAACCTTTAAATCAACAATTATCAAAGATAATCGTTAATTGTTAACATCGATGAAACATCAATTAAAATTAACACTAGCTTATTGATCATTCAAATTCAATCAAAGATAATTATCAATGATCAAAAATCAATAGAATATTAATAAGGATTAACATTGACGGGGCACCACCCTGGAATCAGGGACTAGTAACCAAATATTAAAACAGTCTCAATATTAGATTGTTTTCTTAGGAAAATCGACATCCGAAGAATATCGATTTTCGGGAAAAAAACAATGAATGAAGGTTTGAATCCGAGCACTGACATCCCGTCAGCATGACACAGGCGTATGCAAAACAAACCAAAACACTTCTCTTTGTAATATAAACAAAGTTTATTTATAAACTTCCGACTTACAACTACAAACTAAACAGTGATATAATTAGATATGGAAATAAACATAATTCTATAACACATAGGGTGTGTGTGTGTGACAGTGTGTGTGTAAGGAGGGATGTGCACAAAATAGCTCTCGTGGAGAGTATGTCACGCGAGACTTCCGGCCAGGGAATATGACTGCGAATGGGGGCGGAGATGGCGTCTACCAGTTTCCACGTATATCCGTTTGTACGATAGCTTAGGGACAAAGCTGGGCTTTAGCATTTATGCTATCTACAAGCCAAAATGTGTGCCAGAATGTTTGTGAGAGGTCGCGTGCCTGCGTGCATGTGTGTGTGGTTAGTACGAGAGAGAGAGAAGTGACAGCCTTAAAGCTGATTTTGCGATCGTGGGAGAGAAAACAGCTGTCAGTTTT
The DNA here is from genome assembly GCF_019703515.2 of Myxocyprinus asiaticus. NCBI lineage: Eukaryota > Metazoa > Chordata > Actinopteri > Cypriniformes > Catostomidae > Myxocyprinus > Myxocyprinus asiaticus. The sequence goes on from NC_059367.1 coordinate 46,791,848, forward strand.
CACTCAGAGACGCGGTGGACGGCCCGTAAACAGTCCCACGTACTTTGACTATTTAGTGGATGAACTTTGGTTGGACCACAATACAGCAAAACAAATTAGTGATAATTAATACCCTGAGTATTAATAATGAGCGGACATGGCGGTCCGTAAACTGTACAAGCAAAAAACCTTGAAACACAAGAATAACACACTATAATATTCTATCTCTGCCCAGACGTAACCTCTTACTTGAATCGCATGAGGACACAGGCAGAATGTGTTTTCCTCCGTCCTTTAACTTTGACGCGATTCCTTGAGGCTCGGGTGATGACGGTAGGCCGTTTCCTCGCTCTGTCAGCGGGCGGTACGGCTGTTGATTGTCAGAGGGCGGTATGGCTGTTGATTCTCGGCGGGCTGGCGGAGAACTCAGAAATGTCGACTTGATTGAAGATGGAAGAGAAATCTTTAATCTCTTCACTTCTGTAGGCAAACGGATGAAGATGCGAATTGCTCGGCGGTATCCTTCGGATCCGTTAGAGTGTTCGGTTGAACACAGAGTAATCTCAACTCGTCCAGCGAGATGGAGATTGTATGGCTACAGTTTCAAGTCGGACATTACTTCCTTGTGCCACGAGGTTGCACCGGAGAGCAGCAAAAAAAGCTACATCTATATTCGGTGGACGAAGTCGCTGGAAGTGAATTCTGGAAGCATTTCAGAATTATTTGAACTCCTGATGATGTCATGTTTGAGGGACGTTCTGTTGTGTGCCTCATCCAATAGGAGTTGAGAATTCGATCCTTTAGTGAGCAAGGCTTCATGGATCTGTAGTCTGTTTTGGACTCCCTTTGTTTGATTTTGGCGCGATTTTTATCAGTAAAATTTACGACTTAGAAGGTGGGGGCCCAACATATTTTTACAGGAAAACGATACAAACATTATTATCAAGAATACGATTTTTACCCTAATATCAAAGGTCTTGTTAGAAAAAAGAAATTATGATCCAACGTGAATTTTCTTGATAAAAAATATGATCGTGGCCAGTAACGTGCATGTAAAATGGCTAGAAATAGCATTTTAGCTTAGCGTAAAGCTGACAATTTACACAAGGTTTATTTATATTTGTTCTGCTCCAAACTTACTTCAAACTTACTTCTCTGTCTGTTCGTATGAAACACATCATAAGAAAGTGTTTCAGCGCTGTTCAAATGCACTTTGGATCGCATCATTTATATGTATAAATGTTTTCCATCTGAAAGAACTAAGTATTAAATGAAACAAATGACAATAAAATGCAAAGTAATCTCTTCAGTAATCAAAATACTTTTTGAATGTAACTGTATTCTAAATACCAATGATTTAAATTGTAACTGTAGTGGAATACAGTTCATTATATTTTGTATTTTAAATACGTAATCTCGTTACATGTATTCCGTTACTCCCCATCCCTGTGCATAGACTATCAATTAATTGCCTACAAAATCCTTCATCAGCCAACTAACAAAGGACAATGCATCTATGTGAACTTCTGCAGTTAATCCAGGATGAACTTCAAAAACATTAGTAATTAATCTTACAGTTCATACAAAATCTTTTTTTAAACACTGGCCCTTAACACTTACTTAATTTACTAATTTTAAACCATGACTTCCACTGCACACAAATAACTAATATTGGCATTATATTCATGTTGTTTAGCCAGAGGAGAACTGGCCCCCACAGTGAGCCTGGTTTCTCCCAAGGTTATTTTTCTCCATTAACCAACATTTTATGGAGTTTTGTGTTCCTTGCCACAGTTGCCTTTGGCTTGCTCACTGGGGTTCTGAATACAATTATCATTTAATTATTTATTTTTATACATAATTTACAATCATATATAATCAAACTACACAATGATAACTCTAATACTTTATAGATATTACAGTTTCATTTTCTGTTAATGCATGATTTTGTGTAAAGCTGCCTTGAAACAATGTGTGTTGTGAAAAGCGCTATACAAATAAATATGACTTGACTTGTTTGTGCACGCACCACTCAAATTTTCTTCAGAAAATGTACAAATCTATTTTACTTTTAAAGCAAGTGAGGGAAAAGTTCTCTCTCTCTCTCTCTCTCTCTCTCTCTCTCTCTCTCTCTCTCTCTCTGCAGGTGATTTCTTCAGAAAACTCTGGGGTCTGCATTCTGGCTGGGCTCATTCTGTGAGTAATATTGCACCACATTCATTGGATATTATTTTTCATATTGATAACCTTAATGATGTCTCTGTGTCTCAGGTACTCTTCTGTGCTGATCTAAAGAAGGAAAGAATACATTCCTCTACTGAAAGATGAGAAGGAAGATGTGAAGAACAAGATAAGAGAAAACAAAGATGACAGAAATGAAGAAAAACAGAAAAAAAGGAAAAAGGGCAAGCATCAGAGGAACTAACACATTTGATGGTGTGGATAATGTCAGATGCCAGCTACACAGCAATAATCATGTTCTTTATTAGTATTTGTGTCTTCTTGTTTTAAGCATAAATCTAACAAAATTTACTAAAGTGTATACTAAAAAAAAGAAAAATCTACTTGCCAATGGGGTGAGAAATAAACGTAATTCAGTATGTATTAACTGGGAAAAACTGTCTTCTTTTGCTTCTCAAGTATATGTACTGTGGAAATTACAAGTTAAATGTAAAACAAAATACAACAAAAACAGATTAAGGAAATTGTTTTCGGCAGTGTGCACTCTTTTTTTTCAGTGTGTGTGTATTTGTGCATGTATGTGTTCAAATGTGTATCATAAATGAGCGGTGTTTGTTTATTTTAGAATTGGAAAAATACTGAATACAAAATATTTTTTCACTCTTTGCAGAACCAAATTTCATGTTGTGCAAGTACATTTTCTACATACAAAAAAAACATACATTCAAGTACATACAATGGTATATATATATATTATAATTTCTTGAAGGAAATGTTCACCCAAAAATTTAAATTACTTCTTCATTTACTCACCCTCATGTCATTCCAAACCCATATGACTTTCTTCCATGGAACACAAATGTAGATTTAAATGTAGTTTTTTTTAGAATGTTCACACAGCTCTTTTCTATATAGTAGAAGCATAGAGTGTCCAGAGGATGTCAAATTCCAAAAAAGAAAAGAACATTGCAACATCATAAGAGTAGTCCATGTAACTTGTGAGCAATATCAAAGTCTTCTGAACAAACTGAAATTTAAGTCATTATATATTGAAAATCTTCCCCTCCACCAAAGTTTTCAGTGGTCACTGTATGCTTTCGTGGTATGGAAAAGAGCTACATGAACATTCTTCAAAATATATCCTTTTGTGTTCCACAGAATAAAGGAAGTAATACAGATAAAACAGGATCAAAACATCTCACAAATGCACACGACAATCCACAAATGCACACAACAATCCAGAAATGCATGCAACAGATCCAAACACGCACATGGCAATCTACAAATGCACGTAACAGATCCACACACACGCACACAGCAATCCACAATGCACGCAACAGACACACACACAGACACACACGCACACACACACACACAAACAAGGCAGTCCACAAATGCATGCAGATCCACGTGTCCTCAATCCACAAATGCAAGCAATAGATCTACACACACAGCAGTTCACAAATGCCCTTAACAGATCCACTCATCTGCTCAATTCACAAATGCACACAACAGATCCACACATCTTCTCAGTTCACAAATGCATGCATCAGAATGCACAAATATAAGCTATACAATGATTTATTTGCTTACAGTGTAGTCCACAAATGCACACACACATTAGGTTTCCAATGAGAAAATGCTTTCAGCCGTGAAATCACTGTGTGAATGAGTCATTGCCAGCTCTAAACCACAAAGAGGTGCAATAACCATAGAATTTAAAAAGGCCAGAGCTGATCTCAAAGCTGTTTCTCACAACGTCATGACCCAGCTTGTTTTGCCATCCACCATAATATAGAAGAAGAAGAAGAAGAAGAAGAAGAAGAAGAAGAAACAAGAACAAAAATGTAAATAAATGAAATCAAATTGCTGGAGGGACATAGCATTGGAGATGCATGTTAAAGTCTTTCCTGCATCATTCAGCGTTCGCCAGGATGGCCACGCATCGGACAGTTATTTTTTTTTTTTGTTGTTGCATTTATTCATTCACATTTCATTAGAGAGAATTATTATTTGTGAATATTTTTATTTATATTATTTTGAGTGAGCATTAGGCAGCATATTCACACAACTGTAAATTCCAAGACTGGACCTGTGCTTTCTTTTAATGTGTCAAAGGCTAGCCCATATTATGTATTTTGTGACACTCCAAAAAGATTTATGGAGGTTTAGATTTTCTCCCAGCTTTTTGGAAAAATTAAGTGAACTACCCTCATGCTATTGTTCTGTATTAATGTAATTAAGTTGAATCATAAACTTTATCATGTATAATCATAATTGCTGCCGCACTGTACGCCTATGGTTTAACCTATTAAAACAAAATTGTGACGACAAATATAAGGTTAATTGTATAAATTATTTACAGTATAAAACCAAATGATCAACAATAATCTTACAGGATACAGCCACATTGCAAAATTTAATGAAATGTAAATAAAAACCATGCAATGCTGAAATAATGTCTACATTTGTTTTGAATGCTGAAATTCACTTCAGCAATATCAAACGTTATTATATATGGCCATATGTGTATTTATTACAAACAAACAAACTTTATGCTTGAAAAAGCCTTGTGAGAAAGTTTAAAAGCTTGGAGTTTGACAGACAGACAGACAGAAAGCATGTTTTAACAGGTAGCTAGGTTGCTCTGGCATGTAGCTAGGCATTGCTAGCATGTTGCTAGCATGTTAAGCATGAAGCTTGGTGTTGCTAACATGTTGCCAGGCATTGTTACCATGTTTTAACATGTAGCTAGGCATTTCTAGCATGTTTCTAAAATGTTTCTAGCATGTTGTTAGGTGTTGCTAGGATGTTGCTAGCTTGTTTTAACAAGTTTTTAGGTGTTGCTAGCATGTTTTAGCATGTGTCTTGGCAATGCTAGCATGTTGCTAGCATGTTTTAACATAAATATTGGCAATGCTAGCATGTTTTAACATGTAGCTAGACATTGCTAACATGTTGCTAGCATGTTTAGCATGAAACTAGGTGTTGCTAGCATGTTGCTAGGCATTGTTAGAATGTTGCTAGCATGTTTTAACGTGTTGCTTGCATGTTTAAGCATGTAGCTACGCAATGCTAGCATGTTTCTTGCATGTTTAGAATAAAGCTAGGTGTTGCTAGCATGTTGCTAAAATGTTTTAGCATGTTGCTAGGTGTTGCTAGCATGTTTTAACATGAGCTAGGCATTGCAAGCATGTTTAACATGTAGCTAGGTGTTGCTAGCATGTCTCTAGCATGTTTTAACATGTAGATAAGGGTTGCTAGCATTTTTCTAACATATTTTAGCATGTAGCTAGGGGTTGCTAGCATGTTTCAAGCATGTAGCTAGGCACTGCTAGCATGTTTTAATATGTAGCTAGGTGTTGCTAGCATGTTTCTAACATGTTTTAGCATGTAGCTTGGCAATGCAAGCATGTTTTGACATGTAGCTAGGGGTTGCTAGCATGTTTCTAGAGTGATAGAAAAGAAAGAGCAATAGAGTGATATATATATATAGGGTGACCATACGTCCTCTTTTTCCCAGACATGTCCTCTTTTTTGGACCTTAAAAAAGCGTCCGGCCGGGATTTCTAAATTTGCAAAAATGTCCGGGATTCGGCTTTAGTTGCATAATAAGGGCAGCGGTAGCTCAGTGGTTAAGGCTCTGGGTTACTGATTGGAAGGTCAGGGGTTCAAGCCCCAGCACCACCAAGATGCCACTGTTGGGCCCTTGAGCAAGGCCCTTGACCCTGTTTGCTCCAGGGGTGCTGTATCATGGCTGACCCTGCACTCTGACCCCAGCCTAGCTGGGATATGTGAAAAGAAGAGTTTTACTGTACATGTGCAAATGTATAATGTATGATAAATAAAGAAAATTATTAAATTATAATGATGTGCATCTGGTCTAATACTTCTTTGTGTGTGCGTGCATATTTGCATTGCTTTAACCCCTCTTTGTAAGTACCGCCTTCTTGCACACCAATTGTTCGATTATAAGAGGCTTGCAGCAACTATTGGCCAAATTCCTGCCTGTCAATCTCTCCGTGAATGCGCGAAGCGCTGTTGTGTTCGGCATCAAACAGTTGCTTGACAGTAGCAGCAAATGACAGCTGAATGGAAACAATGCCCAAACGAAAGTGCAAATTTACAGAAGATTTGCACAAAAAATTCCCATGCTTTCGTCCAGGTTGAGATCCGTGGGAAGCAGAATGTATGACATGTAAAGCTGGCACTTATGTGTCAGTTGCTAATAAAGGTGCAAGTGATTTAGAAGCACACATAAGCTCTGCGAAGCATAATGGGTCAGCAAAAGGTGAAAGTTCATCAGGTAAATTAACGGACTACTTTTTGCGACCAGGTAAAATTATCACATTGCTTCATTTTCCATGGCCATTCAAAATAATAGTAATAGTAAATGAAGGTACACTCATGGCATCAAATAATTTATTTTAGTACATGGACATTCAAAAGAATGTTGGAAATTTTTATTTATATATATATATATATATATATATATGTTATGCTAATAGAGTGTCTTTTTCACTGTATTAAAGTAGTAATACATTAAAGTATTATAAAGTACATTGATGACATGAATGTATAAATTATTACATTAATGTGCATATATGAATATGACTTCAAATTAAAGGCTCTCAAATCAAAGATAATTATTAATTATAAAAATCAATAGAACATTCATGAGAATCAATGTTAGCTTTTTTTTTAATCCTTTAAAATCAACACTTATCAAAGATAATTGTTAATTGTTAACATCGATGAAACATTAAAATTAACACTAGCTTATTGATCATTCAAATTCAATCAAAGATAATTATCAAAAATCAATAGAATATTAATAAGGATTAACACTGACGGGGCACCACCCTGGAATCAGGGACTAATAACCGAATATTAAAACAGTCTCAATATTAGATTGTTTTCTTAGGAAAATCGACATCCGAAGAATATCGATTTTCGGGAAAAAAACAATGAATGAAGGTTTGAATCCGAGCACTGACATCCCGTCAGCATGACACAGGCGTATGCAAAACAAACCAAAACACTTCTCTTTGTAATATAAACAAAGTTTATTTATGCAGTAATATCAATTAATAATTAATACAATGCAGTCAATAAACTTCCGACTTACAACTACAAACTAAACAGTGACATGATTAGATGTGGAAATAAAAATAATCCTATAACACATAAGGTGTGTGTGTGACAGTGTATAAGGTGTGTGTGTGTCAGTGTGGTTAGTGAGAGAGAGAGAGATTATTCAGTGACAGCCCGAAAGCTGAGTTTGCGATAGCTGGAGATAAAGCAGCCGTGTTCATCACTCAGAGACGTGGTTTTACGAGCGGGTCTCGTAAAAGTCCTGCGTTATTTGACTCTAATGGATGAACTCAGTTTCTGTCTCACCCGCGTTGGCGAAAATGCACAACAATCCAATTTGGTTGGACCACAATACAGCAAACAAATTTGTGATAATTAATACCCTGTGTATTAATAATGAGCGGACATGGCGATCCGTAAACTGTACAAGCAAAAAACCTTGAAACACAAGAATAACACGCTATAATATTCTATCTCTGCCCAGACGTAACCTCTTAATTGAATCGCATGAGGACACAGGTAGAATGTGTTTTCCTCCGTCCTTTAACTCTGACCTGGTTCCTTGAGGCTCGTGTGATGACGAGAGGCCATTTCCTCACGCTGTCGGCGGGCAGTACGGCTGTTGATTCTCAGAGGGCGGTACGGCTGTTGATTCTCGGCGGGCTGGCGGAGAACTCAGAAATGTCGACTTGATTGAAGATGGAAGAGAAATCTTTAATCTCTTCACTTCTGTAGGCCAACGGATGAAGATGCGAATTTCTCGGCGGTCTCCTTCGGATCCGTTAGAGTGTTCGGTTGAACACAGAGTAATCTCAGCTCGTCCAGCGAGATGGAGATTGTATGGCTACAGTTTCAAGTCGGACATTACTTCCTTATGCCACGAGGCTGCACCAGAGAGCAGCAAAAAGCTACGTCCGTATTCGGTGAACGAAGTCGCTGGAAGCCACTCTGGAAGCCTTTCAGAATTATTTGAAGTCCTGATGATGTCATGTTTGAGGGACGTTCTGTGGTGTGCCTCATCCAATAGGAGTTGAGAGCTCGATCCTTTAGAGGGCAAGGCTTCATGGATCTGTAGTCTGTTTTGGACTCCCTTTGTTTGATTTTGGCGCGATTTTTATTAGTAAAATTTACAACTTAGAAGGTGGGGGCTTGAGGAATGTTTTTATGACTGTTAGGCCTGCCTTTGTCTTCTATTTGAACACATGAGGCCCAACACTATTTTATTTATATAAATTCCGCATCTACATTCCAGTTGTGTTTTCATAAGCTGAATGGGAGGCTACACAAAAAGTTCAAATGTGACGAGACTGCAGTATACCCAACAGAATCGTGCAGCACGTGCAAGCCATTCGCGCATCAAAAGCCGGCAGCGCTTCTTTCGGTTAATCGCTCGAGTAAATGCGCACGCTTTGCTTCGGTCAGGCTGCATGGATGACAGCCTAAATTCTGTTGGGCCTCATGTATTCAGATAGAAGACAAAGGCAGGCCTAACACAGTCATAAAACCTAACTCAGGCCCCCACATACCAAGTCGTAAATCTTACTGATAAAAACCGCGCCAAAATCAAACAAAGGGAGTCCAAAACAGACTACAAATCCCATGAAGCCTTGCTCACTAAAGGATCGAACTCTCAACGTCTATTGGATGAGGCACACAACAGAACATCCCTCAAACCATGACATCATCAGGAGTAGAAATACCTCTGAAATGCTTCCGGGATTTGCTTCCAGCAACTTTGCTTGCAATGTGTAGACACAGCTCATCGCTGCTCTCAGGTGCAGCTTCATGGCACAAGGAAGTAATGTCCGACTTGAAACTGTGACCATACAATCTCCATCTTGCTGGACAAGTTGAGATTACTCTGTGTTCAACCGAACACTCTAACGGATCCGAAGGAGACCGCCAAGCAATCCGCATCTTCATCCGTTTGCCTGCAGAAGTGAAGAGATTAAAGATTTCTCTTCCATCTTCAATCAAGTCGACATTTCTGAGTTCTCTGCCAGCCCACCGAGAATCAGCAGCCTTGCCCAACGACAGAGTGAGGAAACGGCCTCCCGTCATCACCCGAGCCTCAAGGAACCGAGTCTGAGTTAAAGGACGGATGAACACACATTCTGCATCCTCATGCGATTCAAGTAAGAGGTTTACGTCTGGGCAGAGATAGAATATTATAGTGTGTTATTCTTGTGTTTCAAGGTTTTTGCTTGTACAGTTTACGGACCGCCATGTCCGCTCATTATTAATACTCAGGGTATTAATTATCACGAATTTGTTTTGCTGTATTGTGGTCCAACCAAATTGGACTGTTGTGCATTTTCACCATCGTGGGTGAGACCGGCAAACTGAGTTTATCCATTAAAGAGTCAAAGAACGCGGGACTTTTACGAGCCGTCCACCGCGTCTCTGAGCGATAAACTAACAGCTGCTTTCTCTCCCACGATCATGAAATCAGCTTTAGGGCCGTCACTTAATTCTCTCTCTCTCTCTCTCGTACTAACCACACACACACGCGACCCCTCACAAACATTCTGGCACACATTTTTGGCTCGTAGATAGCTTCGTGCTAAAGCTCAGCTTTGTCCCTAAGCTATCGTACAAGCGGATACACGCGGTAACTGGTAGATGCCATTGACTGGTTTCTCTCCGCCCACATTCGTGGCCATATTCCCTGGCCGGAAGTCTCGCATGACATACTCTCCACGAGAGTCATGTCCGCCATTTTATGCCTGTCCATCCTTACACACACACACACACACACACACACACACACACACACACACTCGCTCTCACACACACCCTCATGTGTTATAGGATTATTTTGATTTCCATATCTAATCATATCACTGTTTAGTTTGTAGTTGTAAGTCGGATGTTTATTGACTGCATTGTATTAATTATTAATTTATATTACTGCATAAATAAACTTTGTTTATATTACAAAGAGAAGTGTTTTGGTTTGTTTTGCATACGTCTGTGTCATGCTGATGGGATGTCAGTGCTCGGATTCAAGCCTTCATTCATTGTTTTTTTCCCGAAAATCGATATTCTTCGGATGTCGATTTTCCTAAGAAAACAATCTAATATTGAGACTGTTATACTATCTGGTTATTAGTCCCTGATTCCAGGGTGGTGCCCCGTCAGTGTTAATCCTTATTAATATTCTACTGATTTTTGATAATTGATAATTATCTTTGATTGAATTTGAATGATCAATAAGCTAGTGTTAATTTTAATGTTTCATCGATGTTAACAATTAACAATTATCTTTGATAAGTGTTGATTTTAAAGGATTAAAAAAAAGCTAACATTGATTCTCATCAATGTTCTATTGATTTTAATAATTAATAATTATCTTTGATAATTATTAATTATTGCTGATAACCAAACCCGCTCCTAAACGTAGTGCACTAAATTTACTGGAGCCCCATATGAGGTTTAAATGAGTTATATTCAATTAATTAATTTAAATATTAATTAATAACTAAATAAATAATTATTAATTATTTCTGATAGTAACACTGATCTAAACAACCAGTAAAGCCCTACAATTCCGTGTTACATTTAATTCTTTTTGCTTTCACAGCAGCACGTGATGTAATAAGGAAAACAACATTCCTATAATAAAATGTACAACATTCCTTTGACTTTAAATTAAAGTGCGTTCCAGGGGACTTTTTTTTTTTTACTCACTGAAGACAATTATACTCTAGACAATATTTCTGTACAAATCTATGAATTCAAATTATTTGTACTTGAAATACAAATAGAAATCTGCCCTTGCAACCTCAATAAAATATAATTGAAATATCAATATCCAGTAATCACAAACGACTGTGATTGGTATCACCTAACCAGCGCTGAGAAAGTAACAGATCCCATGTGACAACTCCAGTTATGTACAGCTTCAGCAGTGGTCAAAACAATTAACTAGTGTATAATAATTAGAATAGAACAAACAACCAACGTTTCACCTATAATTAATTAATTATAATAATAATAATTTTTTATTTATCACACATTATACATTTGCACATATACAGTGAAATTCTTTTTTTTCACATATCCCAGCTAAGCTGGGGTCAGAGTGCAGGGTCAGCCATGATACAGCGCCCCTGGAGCAGATAGGGTCAAGGGCCTTGCTCAAGGGCCCAACAGTGGCATCTTGGCAGTGCTGGGGCTTGAACCCCTGACCTTCTGATCAGTAACCCAGAGCCTTAACTGCTGAGCCATACCTCATATTATTTATTATTCTGTTTGCTGGAAATGCAACAGCAGTGTCCGTAGAACAGTTTAACCTGAAGCTGTATTTTGTCCAAGGAAATTATCAATAATTATCCAAACAGGATACAATGCGAGAAGCAGACGTGTGAGCGGCTAGCTCTGCGCACTTTGCTGGTTTTTTTATTATTTTCATGTTATAACTGGTGAGATTCGATACACCCAGTTATATATTTGTTCTTTGAGGTAAACATGGCAAAGAAGTCAGAATCCTCAGACACTTATGTGTTCAAGCTGAGGCCTCTGACGGGACTGCGAGCCGGGGACTCGATTTGGACGGCACGTCGGGAGATGAAATCCAGCGTCAACTGTCCAACATCTTGGTGATGCTGACAAAGGTTGTTGCTGACTTGGAGGATCCCGCTGTAATACGTAGATCGATTACAGTGATGGAAACAAAATTCTCTGAGTTGGTCACAAGAGTGACAGATGTTGAAAAACGAATCAGTTATCTGGAGTCTTCGGAAAGGGAATTATCCGCTACTCCGCCCACATCCAAAACAGACTTGGAACACATCTTGGAAAAACTTCAATATTTCGAAAATATGAACCGCAGGAATAACATATGAATTGTTGGAATTCCTGAGCATGAAGAAGGCAGAGATATGGTGAAATTCCTTGACGAGCTCTTCCCGAGTCTACTCAACATAACTGGCCATACGCTGGAAATAGAGTGAGATCACAGAGTCCCGGCTCACAGATCTGCTGAGGGAGACAGGCCCTGATCAATTCTGGCCAAATTTCTGAGATCATCCAATAAAGATCTCGTGTTGTGCCAGGTGAGGAGCAAAGGAAAGATTTCTTGGAAGAATCACAATATTTTCATGTTCCTGGACTTTAACGGAAGATCGCTTTTGCACTGATGTTTCTGGCCAAACTGAGAATAGACACCAAGGACGGCAGCAAAGTATTTTTATGCCCCAAAAAGGCACTGGCCTTCATACAAACTATGGGTGAGTAAACCATTGGGCGTTTCTTATGTGAGTGGACTGACTCACTGTTCGGTGTCTCGATTGTCTGAGGAAGCTGGGTGCCATTTTTTGTTTCTTTCTGTGTTGGCTCCGCCTAGCGGCTGGTGTTTGTTTTGTGGCATGACACTCCAAGAAACTTTTGCATTGACGGAAGATCGCTTTTACACTGAAGTTCCCGGCCAGATTGAGAATGGACACTATGGATGACCGCAAAATATCTACATGCTCACATAAAGCACATCTTTTATAAAGTTGACGGACTGAGTAAGTCATGATGTATTTTTTTTATGTGGCTCCGAGTGAATTTGACTCGCTCAATACACACTTGATCATCCGAGGAACCGGGATGCCTGTATTGTTTCTTTATGTGCTGGCTCCGCCTAGCGGCTGGAGTTTGTTTTGTTGAATAATACTCCTCCGGGTCAGCTGTGGATGAATCTGATCATTCTTTGTGCTTACACCTCCTGTTGGCTGGAGTTTGTTTTGTGGAGTAATTTTAAGGGACATTGGAATGATTTTGTCATCTGCTGCACTCATAACAGCTGGCTCACTGAACAATTGTTTGTCTGTCCGAGGAAACTGAACGGCTTCATATCAGCTTGAGTTAGTTAGGTGAAGGAACACACCTTCAAGACAGTTCTGTGAATGAATCTGCACATTCTTTGTGTTTGTTCTGCCTATTGGCTGGAGTTTGTTTTACAGAGTATTTTCTGTTATGTAATTTTGCCTCACAAAACCTGTGCAGAAACACTGGACTTGAGCAATCCGACGGCAAAGTTGTGCGCACTAACCCCAAAGTTGTGGGGCACTCACATGCGTACATGGACCTTTTGAGTTCGGAGGGATTGATGCCGGTTGGCGCTGTCGTGCGCAGGGTTAGTGCGCACATTTTTCTTTTTTCTCTTTGTTTTGTTTGGGGGGAAGTTCGGGGTTTGATTGTTGCATTAATGGGGAATGTGGTCTGTATAATCATGCTCTTGACACACAATATTTTTTTTATTATATCAAAATGTCAAATGTTAATGTGAATGGATTATCTCTCTCCACATGGAATGTGAATGAGTTGGGGCACCCCATCAAAAGAAGGAAGGTTATTTCTTTTCTTAAACGTAAGAAATATGATATTGTGTTTCTTCAAGAAATGCATCTTTCCCCACAGGAAGCTGAAAAATTTGGGAAGATATGGGGTGGGCATGTTTTCTTTAGTGCTGGCTCAAGTAAGAGTAGGGGAGTCCTTATACTGATAAATAAATATCTAAAATTCAAATTTCTCAAACAGATTAAAGATAAAATAGAGTCATTATTGTTTTAGCAGACATTCAAGGGCAAAGGTTGTATCACATGGCTTGTTAAGCGCGTTGCCACAGAGATATAGTGCGTGTCCACCGCGGCATCCACACTCGACTCACCACGCACCCCACCGACAACAAACCACATTATAGCGACCACGAGGAGGTTACCCCATGTGACTCTACCCTCCCTAGCAACCGGGCCAATTTGGTTGCTTAGGAGACCTGGCTGGAGTCACTCAGCACGCCCTGGGATTCGAACTAGCGAACTCCAGGGGTGGTAGCCAGCGTTTTTTACCACTGAGCTACCCAGGCCCCGGGGCAAAGGTTGATTATGGCTAATATTTACGCACCTAACGCTGATGATCAGGGCTTTTTTATAAATCTTGAAGGGATGTTGCAAACCACTGGCACCCCTCATGATATAATATTGGGAGGAGACTTTAATTAATTGATGGACTCAATCCTTGATTATATTGAAGCAAAAGTGTGTAAGCCCCCTATAGCAACAGTGACACTTCACAGGATGTGTACAAATCTTGGTCTTGCAGATATCTGGTGACTTTTGAACCATCTGGTAGGGATTATAAATGTTTTCATCAGTTCATAAGATGGATTCTAGAATAGATTTTTTTTTATATCTAAATCCCTCATTTCATCTGTTGTTGACTGCTCAATTGGAAACATCTTAGCCTCAGATCACGCACTGGTGAGTTTAGAGATGTTGCCACATACAGAGAAAAAGAAATCATATAGTATCCTTTTTTGCAAAATCCTGATTTCCAACAAATGTTAAAGACTGAAATCAGTGTTTACATGGAGACCAACTGGTCCTCAGTATCCTCTGTGAGCGTGGCTTGGGAGACGCTTAAGGCAGTTCTTAGGGGTCGGATCATACAGTATGCCTCATTCATCAAAAAATCCAAAGCAGGAGAACTCGTAGAGTTGGACGAGAATATTAAAAGTGCCGAGGCAGAGCTGAAGCGCCGAATATCGTCTGATGGCCTCAGAGAATTGACCCGATTGAAATACAGATATAATACTATTTTGTCACAGAAAGTGGAGTTTTGGTTTTTCAGGGCAAGACAGTCATACTTTGAGTCGGGGGATAAAGCAGGGAAGCTTCTGGCTAGATATATAAAACAGAGAGAGTCTTTTTCTACCATTCCCTCAGTGAAATCTGCTGGTGGTGAATTTTTTACCTCAGCCATTGATATTAATAATGCTTTTAAAGAGTTCTATCTTGATCTCTATAGTTCCACATCTTCGTCTACTGATGAATATATTCGAAAATTTGTGGAACCAATTAGAACTCCCTAAATTGATGACTGACCAAAAAAAATTCTCATGAATCTGAGATAACCTTGGAGGAGCTTGACGAGGTAAATAAGGCCTTGCCTTCAGGCAAAGCTCCGGGGCCAGATGGTTTTGCCGCTGAATTTTTTAGATCTTATGTTGCAGAACTGGCTCCACTTTTGTTAGAAGTTTATACGGAATCATTAAAGAATGAAAAGCTTCCGCCAACCATGATGCAAGCTTGGATCAGTCTGATTCTTAAAATGGACACAGATCCAAGTGAGTGTAAGAGTTACCGTCCAATTTCCCTGATCCAGCTAGATGTAAAAATATTGTCCAAAATTTTGGCTAATCGATTAATTTATGACATCTGTTATACATATAGATCAGGTGGGGTTTATTAGAGGCTGCAGCTCTTCTGACAACATTAGGAGTCTCATTAATATCATGTGGTCAGTGGCGAATGATCAGACTCCGGTCGCTGCCATCTCACTTGATGCTGAAAAGGCGTTTGATATGGTAGAGTGGGATTATCTTTTTAAGATTTTGGAAATACAGTGGTGTGAAAAAGTGTTTGCCCCTTCCTGATTTCTTATTTTTTTGCATGTTTGTCACACTTAAATGTTTCAGATCATCAAACAAGTTTAAATATTAGTCAAAGATAACACAAGTAAACACAAAATGCAGTTTTTAAATGAAGGTTGTTATTATTAAGGGAAAACAAAATCCAAACCTACATGGCCCTGTGTGAAAAAGTGATTGCCCCCTAAACCTAATAACTGGTTGGGCCACCCTTAGCAGCAACAACTGCAATCAAGCGTTTGCGATAACTTGCAATGAGTCTTTTACAGTGCTGTGGAGGAATTTTGGCCCACTCATCTTTGCAGAATTGTTGTAATTAAGCCACATTGGAGGGTTTGAGCATGAACTGCCTTTTTAAGGTCATGCCACAGCATCTCAATAGGATTCAGGTCAGGACTTTGACTAGGCCACTCCAAAGTCTTCATTTTGTTTTTCTTCAGCCATTCAGAGGTGGACTTGCTGGTGTGTTTTGGATCATTGTCCTGCTGCAGAACCCAAGTTCGCTTCAGCTTGAGGTCAGGAACAGATGGCCGGACATTCTCCTTCAGGATTTTTTGGTAGACAGCAGAATTCATGGTTCCATTTATCACAGCAAGTCTTCCAGGTCCTGAAGCAGCAAAACAGCCCCAGACCATCACACTACCACCACCATATTTTACTGTTGGTATGATGTTCTTTTTCTGAAATGCGGTGTTACTTTTACGCCAGATGTAATGGGACACACACCTTCCAAAAAGTTTAACTTTTGTCTCGTCAGTCCACAGAGTATTTTCCCAAAAGTCTTGGGGATCATAAAGATGTTTCCTGGCAAAAATGAGATGAGCCTTAATGTTCTTTTTGCTCAGCAGTGGTTTTCGTCTTGGAACTCTGCCATGCAGGCCATTTTTGCCCAGTCTCTTTCTTATGGTGGAGTCATGAACACTGACCTTAACTGAGGCAAGTGAGGCCTGCAGTTCTTTGGATGTTGTTGTGGGGTCTTTTGTGACTTCTTGGATGAGTCGTCGCTGCGCTCTTGGGGTAATTTTGGTCGGCCGGCCACTCCTGGGAAGGTTCACCACTGTTCCATGTTTTCGCCATTTGTGGATAATGGCTCTCACTGTGGTTCTCTGGAGTCCCAAAGCTTTAGAAATGGCTTTATAACCTTTTCCAGACTGATAGATCTCAATTACTTTCTTTCTCATTTGTTCCTGAATTTCTTTGGATCTCGGCATGATGTCTAGCTTTTGAAGATCTTTTGGTCTACTTCACTTCGTCAGGCAGGTCCTAAGTGATTTCTTGATTGAGAACAGGTGTGGCAGTAATCAGGCCTGGGTGTGGCTAGAGAAATTTAACTCAGGTGTGATAAACCACAGTTATGTTTTAACAGGTGGGGCAAACACTTTTTCACACAGGGCCATGTAGGTTTGGATTTTGATATCTATATATAATAACAACCTTCATTTAAAAACTGCATTTTGTGTTTACTTGTGTTATCTTTGACTAATATTTAAACTTGTTTGATGATCTGAAACATTTAAGTGTGACAAACATGCAAAAAAATAAGAAATCAGGAAGGGGGCAAACACTTTTTCATACCACTGTATATGGGCTCAGGAGTACATTTATTGGTTGGATTAAGTTACTTTATAGACACCCTGTAGCGGTGGTACAATCAAATGGATTAATTTCAGATTATTTTACTTTGAATAGGGGCATTCAACAGGGTTGCCCTCTTTCCCCATTATTGTTCTGTCTTGCCCTGGAACCATTAGCAGCTGCGATAAGAAAGGATGAGGATTTTCCAGGGGTGGTGGCGGGAGGTGTGGCGCATAAGCTTTTGCTTTACACAAATGATGTTTTATTATTCGTCTCTGACCCTACTAGATCTATGCCTTGTGTAACGATGCTGGCAGTGCTGGCAATGATGAAGACGATGATGTGAAGATGAGAGTACCCAAGTGCAGTTTATTTACAAAAGTGAAATCCAAAACCCTAACTACACGTGAACTGAACTAAACTTGACTTGACTTGACTTGACTTGGCATAAAACAAAACACATCCATATACATTCAATACTTGACAAAGGACAATGGAAAACATGAGGGCTTAAATACAAGACATGGGAGAAAATAAACCAATGAACAAACAGAACTCTAACAAGATAATTAAACAATAAACCAGTGAAAACATGACACATGAACATGGAGGGAAAACATGAAATCACATGACAAGGGAACAGGAACTAAACTTTTCAAAATAAAAGACATGAATCAACAAAATACACATGACACCTTGTGTATTTTGACTTTTTACACTCATTATGAATATTGTCAATATTTATTTTATTTATAATTAATTTGTCATTTATTAATTGTTTATCCTTATTTTTTCTGTCTTTTTCTTAACTCCTCCCATGTAAAAAATGAGGAAAGAATGCAATGATGCTATGCAAGTGCAGTATCAAAGAATGAAATCAAAACAGTACATATGTAAAATTGCATATTCTTGCCCAATCAAGAGTCACTTCTAAGGGATGTCAATCACTGATGATTTTACACAAAATGCATTACCACTGCCATAATGTTGTTTGAACTTTATTAATGAAAACATTCCTAATACATCTTGATAAAACAGAATGCACTTTTGAAGTATGTGGAAATGTTTTTTCAAAGACTTAAAATTAAAAGTATTTATGTATTTAATCACTGCAAGTAAGAGAATCCAACACCAAAAACAAATAAAACAAGCTATTCACTTTCCAAGCCTTTAACTAAACTCATAATATTCTTTGCGAGGACCAAATCAATGACTGTTAAGTCGTGGTCACCAGAGGCTGTTGATATGTTAAGAGTCTGCTTTGACTGTACCGACTGGGATATTTTTAAAGCTGTATCTGAAACTATCGATGAGCAAACATAGGTTGTTACATCCTACATAAACTTCTGTGAAGAAATGTGCGTGAAAATCTGCATATTCAAGCGGCAACGGTGATGAATATCAATATACAAATTGCGCACAGCAATCAGAAAAGCCAAATAAAACCACACTCAGTAAATTGAACAACAATTTAATTCAGACACAAGGACAGTTTGGAAGAACCTTCAGGACATGACACACCACAAAAAACCTCCAATATACCTTCCAGATGATTCAGAGCTCCCAAACAGACTTAACAAATTCACTGCGCTAAGCTAGCCAGCTTTGATAGGACAACATCTCATGCTCCACAGCCACTGACCCCACCCCCTTCCACATCAAAGAGGAAGAAGTGAGAATGGCTTTAAAATAACAAAACAAAAGGAAGCTCCAGGCCCCAACAAGGTGAACCCTGCTGTGCTGTGTCACTAACTGCATTTTCACTATCGGGCCAAATTAGGGTGAGCTAGTTCGTGCCAGGGCCAGTTGCATTCCCCGTCACTTCCGGGGCTTCTTCGCACTTCCTTGGGGCTTACTGGCCCGCCGATTACCCTTGGGCCAAACAAGGCTAACTGGGGGCTTGAGGTGGGGTCGATTTCAAAGGCAGAGTTTAGAGTCAGGTCAGATGTTTCAGCACCAAGATACTCATTCCTCAATTTTTTATATCTAGCTACCAGCTTACCTTAACATACCAACGGAGAATGGAGAATCATCAGTACTGGTCAGTAGACGAAACCAGGGCTCTTCTGAATATTTGGGCTAATGAAAATGTGCAATGTCACATTGACTTCATCTGCTTAACAGTGTAAATGTTTTCCACAGCTTTTTGTTTTAGTCATAGTTTTAGTCTTTTGACTAAAAGTCTTTTGAAAAAAAAAAAAAAAAAAAACTTTAAAATTTGTTATTATTTCATTGTCATTTTCATTAAATTTAGTCAGTTTTACTTTGACTAAAATTGCATATTTAGTCAACGAAATTATCTTTTAGTTGATAATGTGCAAAATAAAAAACGTGTTAGACAATTTAATTTTCAAACTTTTAGGAAAAATGTATAAACATTTTCTTAATTTAAACATGTACCAAACATAATAAAGATAGGATATGTACAAAATATTGCACATCTGTCCTTGCTATGAAACCAGAGCTCCAAATAATAGCATATAATGAATATACTAACTACTCTTTAGAAGTTAGTCTGCATTTTTGTATAGATACAGTCAAAAAAGAAGTGTACAATGCTTTCAATATCAATGTTACAAAAAGTACATTTTAAATCAATGTCTTTCCTAAATCTTGCAATAACTTGTTTAATAGGGTAAATTCTGTGAATAATCTTAAACGAAACCTCACAAATCTTATTGGTCACACAATATCATCTTGTAATTTTAAAGGTTTCTTCCCAATTAATATTTTGAAATTGTGCATTCCAAAAACTTTCGGCTGATGGAGCTGCACAATTTTGACAGATTTTCCTAAGATAGCTGTACTTAATTTTTTTTATCTGTAATACTTATAATGTCTTATTTTTTTCTCTCACACAGTGCACAGCCTCCATCTGGGTAACAGACCACAAGAAGGATTTCAGTCAGGGATGATTATGCCTAATCTGCCCCCTAGTGGATAAACCTTTTAATCCTCCAGATACAAAGATATTTTTTTTTAAGATTTAAAAGTGCGCAATCAATATTTGAACATCGCAACCATTGGTGAATGCATTGCATTGGTGAAAAGCAAGTGTATCGGCAGCTTAACAGGCAACTAAGGGTATGTATACAGGCCAGGTGGTGTGCTGCCACTCAGGATAAAACCATACAAATGAACTATGTGCATATTTACAAAAAAACTATGTGCATATTTTCAAAAGAACAACATTATGTGCATATTGATTAACAGATTGGAATTAAGAGTTGCACAGAGTTAAACTATGAGCAAATTCTATAATATATGATAATTTTACAGAATTAATGAACAATATATTAATATGTGATAATTTGGCAGACACAAGTGCCACAAATATGTACATTGCAAATTAAAAAGATACAAAAGGGATGGTCACATGACGCCATGAGAGGTTCAGATGTGTGAACGGCGAGCTCTGCTCACTTTGCTAGTTTTAATACTTTTTATGTTATAAACTGGTGAGAATTCTAGGAAGACAATATGTCAATGAATTCAAAATCCTTGGGCTCTGGAGACATTAAAAGACATTTTCGTGCTCAAGCTGACTCCCCTGAGGCCCCGAGCGATTTGGCCGGAGAAGTGAGGGAAATTCGGCAAGAATTGTTGAACATGTCGGCAATTCTGATGAAGGTCGTTGCTGACTTGGAGGATCTTGCTGTAATATTTCGATCGATCACTGCCATGGAGATTAAATTCACTGAGGTGGTCACAAGAGTGGGGGATGTCAAGAAATGGGTCGATTATCTGGAATCATTGGAGAGGGAACTAGCTGCTAATCCGCTAGCGACCAAGGTGGATTTGGAGCACGTCTGGGAGAAATTGGAGGACTTAGAGAACCGCAACCGGCAGAATAATGTCTGAATCGTCGGAATTCCTGAAGCCGAAGAGGGTCAGAATATGGTAAAATTCCCGGACAAGGCTTTTTCTGAATCTGCTTGAAATAACAGGCCATAAGCTGGAAATCGAGTGAGCTCAAAGGGTTCTGGCTCAGCGATCAGCCGATCACCCGATCAATTCTGGCCAAATTTCTGAGATCATATGATAAAGATCACGTGTTGCGCAAGGTGAGGAGTAAAGGAAGGCTTTTTTGGAAGAACCACAGAATTTTCTTGTTCCCAGACTTTTGCGAATTCGACAAGAGAGAAATGTGATCGATTCAAGGAATGCAAGAAACTCTTACATCAACGGAAGGTTGCTTTTGCACTGATGTTCCTGGCCAAATTGAGAATAGATGCTAAGGATGGCTGCAAAACATTTACATGTCTACAGCAAGTGATGTCCTTCATAAAGTCAATGGAGTAAGTTATTTTGTGATACTCGTGTTGTAGCAGAATGGACCGACTCACTGAACATTCACTTGACTGTTCGAGGAACTGAGTGCCTTTTTTGTTTCTTTTTGTGCTGGTTCTGCCTAGCAGCTGGAGTTTGTTTGTGGAATAACACACCTTCGGGATAGTTATGTGGATGAATCTACACATTCTTTGTGTTTATTCCGCCTATTGGCTGGAGTTTGTTTTATAGATTATCTGTTGTTGTCAGAATCAGAACCAGCTTTATTGCCAGGTATGCTTACACATACAAGAAATTTGTCTTGGTGACAGGAGCTTCCAGTGCAAAACAATACAATACAGCAACAAGACAGAGATAATAACAAGAAAAATTATTAAAAAAATAAAATAAAATAAATAGAAATAGAATAAAAATGGGATAGAAAATCAGAATCAGAAGAATCAGAATCAGCTTTATCGCCAAGTATGCTTATGCATACAAGGAATTTGTCTTGGTGACAGGAACTTCCAGTGTACAACAATACAAAAACAATACAAAAACAGCAGCAAGACATAGATAATAATAAAAAAATAAAATAAAATAAAAATAGTTATACACATATGTACATACAGACACACACATACATACATACACATACGTAGTGCAATCTAATACAAATCTGTTATCTGTTATGTACAGTGCAAATACAAATCTGTTATGTACAGTGCAAATGTTTTTTGTTTTTTTTAAAGAGGAATGAAATGGCAGAAGAGTTTGGATGTGTTGGATAAATATAAAAAAGACTAAGCTGTGTATTGCACATAGTTATTTCTCAATGGGGCAATTTAACTATTCATGAGATGGTTAGCCTGAGGGAAAAAACTGTTCCTGTGACTGACGGTTCTGGTGCTCAGAGCTCTGAAGCGTCGGCCAGAAGGCAACAGTTCAAAAAGGTAATGGGCAGGGTGAGTGGGGTCCAGAGTGATTTTTCCAGCCTTTGTCCTCACTTTGGAAGTGTATGGGGGGGCAACCAATAATCCTCTCAGCAGTCTGAACTGTCCTTTGTAGTCTTCTGATGTCTGATTTCGTAGCTGAACCAAACCAGACAGTTATTGAAGTGCAGAGGACAGAATCAGTGACTGCTGAGTAGAACTGTATCAGCAGCACCTGTGGCAGGTTGAACTTCCTCAACTGGTAAAGGAAGTACAACCTCTGCTGGGCCTTTTTCACAATGGAGTCAATGTGTGTCTCCCACTTCAGGTCCTGTGAGATGGTAGTGCCCAGGAACCTGAATGACTCCACTGCTGCCACAGTGCTGTTTAGAATGGTGAGGGGGGTCAGTGTTGGGGTGTTCCTCCTAAAGTCCACAATCATCTCCACCGTTTTGAGCGTGTTCAGTTCAAGGTTGTTTTGATTGCACCAGACAGCCAGCTGTTCAACCTCCCTTCTGTATACAGATTCATCGTCATCTTGGATGAGGCCGATGACAGTGGTGTCGTCTGCAAACTTCAGGAGCTTGACAGAGGAGTCCTTGGCAGTGCAGTCGTTTGTATACAGGGAGAAGAGTAGTGGGGAGAGCACACATCCCTGGGGGGCACCTGTGCTGATTGTACATGTGCTGGAAGTGAATTTCCCTTGTCTCACTAGCTGCTGCCTGTCCGTCAGAAAGCTGGTAATCCACTGACAGATAGACGTGGGAACAGAGAGTTGGTGTAATTTGTAATTTGGTGTAACTCTGTCTCACAAAATTTGTATAGAAACACCGGACTTGAGCAATCTGATGGCAAATTTGTCACGGGGGCTCTCGTAGGTGTACATGGACTGTTTGAGTTTAGAGGGATGAACGGCAGTTGGCGTTGTCGTGCGCAGGGTTAATGCGGACATTTTTCTTTTTTCTGTTTGTTTGGTTCTGGGGGAAGTTCAGGGTTTGATTGTTGCACTAATGTCGGAATGTGGTCTTTATAATTTTGTTTTTGACACACAATCTTTTTTTTCTCATATGTCAAAATGTAAAATGTTAATATGAGTGGATTGTCTCTCTCCACGTGGAATGTGAATGGGTTGGGGCACCCCATAAAAAGAAGAAAGGTTATTACTCTTCTTAAGCGTAAGAAATATGATATAGTGTTTCTTCAGGAAATGCATCTTTCCCTGCAGGAAGCTAACAAATTTGGGAAGATATGGGGTGGACATTGTTTTCTTTAGTGCTGGCTCAAGTAAGAGCAGGGGAGTCATTACACTGATAGGTAAGCATCTACAATTCAAATGTCTCAAACAGATTAAAGATAAATTAGGAAGAGTCATTATTGTTTTAGCAGAAATTCAGGGGCAAAGTCTTATTATGGCTAATATTTACGCACCTAACGTTGATGATCAGGGCTTTTTTATACATCTGGAAGGGATGTTGCAAGCCGCTGGCACCCCTCATTATATTATATTGGGAGGAGACTTTAATCTTTTGATGGACTCAGTCCATCAGTGTGCAAGCCCACTAGAGCAACACTGACGCTTCACAGGATGTGTAAAAATCTTTGTCTTACAGATATTTGAAGACTTTTGAACCCATCTGGTAGGGACTATATCTTTTTTCATCAGTCCATAATATTTATTCTAGAATAGATTTTTTAATATACATTTCTAAGTCCCTCATTTCATCTGTTGTTGCTTGCCCAATTGGAAACATTTTAGTCTCAGATCACGCCCTTGGTGCTTTAATGTATCCCTTTTGCAAAATCCTGAATTCCAACAAACGTTAAAGGCTGAAATCAATGTTTATATGGAGACCAACTGGTCCTCAGTATCCTCTGTGGGCGTGGCTTGGGAGGCACTTCAGGCAGTTCTTTCACCAAAAAATCCAAAGCATGAGAACTCATGGAGTTGGAAGGGAATATTAAAAGTGCTGAGGCAGAGCTGAAGCGCCGAATGTCGTCTGATGGTCTCAGAGAATTGACCCGTTTGAAATACAGATATAACACTATTTTGTCATGGAAGGTGGAGTTTTGGCTATTCAGGGCAAGACAGTCATACTTTGAGTCGGGGGATAAGGCAGGATATTTTCTGGCTAGATATATAAAACGAAGAGAGACTTTTTCTACCATTCTCTCAGTGAAATCTGCTGGTGGTGAAATATTTACCTCGGCCATTGATATTAATAATGCTTTTAAAGAATTCTATCTTGATCTCTATAGTTCCATGTCTTCATCTACTGATAAGGATATTAGAAACTTTGTGGAACCATTAGAACTTTCTAAACTGATGGCTGAGCAAAACAATTCTCTTGATTCTGAGATAACCTTGGAGGAGCTTGGCGAGGTAATTAAGGCAGATGGCTTTGCCGCTGAGTTTTTTAGATCTTATGCTACAGAACTGGCTCCACTTTTGCTAGAAGTTTATACAGAATCATTAAAGAATGGAAAGCTTCCACCAACCATGACGCAAGCCCGGATCAGTCTGATTCTTAAAAAGGACAAAGATCCAAGAGGGTTAACATCAAATTTCCCTGATCCAGCTAGACGTTACATATTGTCAAAAATTTTGGCTAACCGATTAAGTAAAGTTATGATATCTCTTATACATATAGATCAGGTGGGGTTTATTCAGAGCCATAGCTCTTCTGATAACATTAGGCATTTCAACAATATCATGTGATCAGTGGCGAATGATCAGACTCCGGTCGCTACCATCTAACTTGACGCCGAAAAGGCGTTTGATATGGTAGAATGGGATTATCTTTTTAAGATTTTGGAAATGTATGGGTTTGGGAATACTTTTATTGGTTGGATTAAGTTACTTTATAGACACCCTGTAGCGGCGGTACAAACAACTGGATTAATTTCAGATTATTTTACTCTGGATAGGGGCACCTGACAGGGTTGCCTTCTTTCCCCATTATTGTTCTTTCTTGCCCTGGAACCATTTGCAGCCACGATGAGAAAGGAGGAAGATTTTCCAGGGGTGGTGGTGGGAGGTGTGGCTCATAAGCTTTTGCTTTACGCAGATGATATTTTATTATTCGTCTCCAACCCTGATAGATCTGTGCCTTGCCTCCACAGAATTATTAATTCCTTTTCTATGTTCTCAGAATACAGAGTTAATTGGTCTAAATCTGAAGCTTTGGCTCTGACAGCGTACTGCCCGGTAACGGCTTTTCAGCCGGGTGCCTGCCAGTGGCCCAAACAGGGCATTAAGTATTTGGGTATTTTATTCCCAGCAAATTTGTGTGATTTAGTCAGAGTTAATTTTAACCCTTTAATAAAAAGTTTTTTGAGCGATATGGGCAGGTGGGCTTCATTACATTTATCTATGATTGGGAAGGTTAATGTTATCAAAATGAATTGTATTCCAAAATTCAACTACCTGCTACAGTCTCTCCCTATAGATGTCTCCCTCTCTTATTTCAAGCAATTTGATAGCATAGCGAAGTCCTTCATTTGGAATGGTAAACGTCCCAGATTACATTTCAATAAATTACATAGGCCGATTGACAAAGGTGGGCTAGGCCTACCCAAGATTTAGTTTTATTATTATGCATTTGGTCTCAGACATTTGGCTCACTGGTCACTTCCACCTGAGGGAGCCCCTCCCTGGTTTTGTATTGAACAGGAAGTTTTTGCCCCTATTTCACCATTGCAGAGCCTTTCTATCAAACTAATCGGAGAAGTTAAGTTACACCCCATTATCTCGCATTTGTACTCGGTATGGACAAAAGTATCCAGAGTGTTTAATTCGGACATTTATTTAAATGTTGCCTCGAGCATATGGCTGAACCCAAAATTATGTATTAATAACTCCCCTTTCTGCTGGTCAGAGTGGATTGTGAGGGAGGTTAATACACTCGGTGACCTAAATGAGAGTGGAGTGTTGAGATCCTTTGAAAATTTGGTTCAAAATTTTGGGATTCCCAGATCTCAGTTCTTTAGGTATTTATAGCTGCGCCACCTGCCCTGTACTATTTTTGGGAGTAGCATACACCCCCCTAAATTTTTTTGTGTGTGTGTGTGTGTGTGCATGTCTATAATCATGTGTGACCACAGGGATGCTTTTGAGGGTCAGATTGGGGTTGGGGATTGGGAGGGGTAATGGGGGGGGGGGGGGGTTGGGTTAAATATTGATTCTGTGTATATTTGTTTTGTTTTTCTTTGTTATCTATGTGAATAATAATAATAAAAAATGTTAAGCAGAAAAAGGTACAAAAGGATAGAAATTTACAAGAACTATTTAGCGGCTTAACAGACAAATAACGTTATGTAAAGACCAGGTGGTGTGCTGCCACTCAGGATAAAAGCCATACACACGAACTATGTCCATATTTACAAAAGAACAACAGTATGTGTATATTGATTAACAGATTAAAGTCAAACTGCATGCAAATAACGTGCAAATACTATTATAATTTAGCAGAATGGAGTTAATGAACTATACAATATGTAGTAATTTGGCAGACACAAGTTCCACAAATATGTACACTGCAAATTGAAAAGATACAAAATGATGGAAACTTAATCTTACTCTTAGCGTAACTGTTGAGCTAACCTAATCTCTATGCTAACCTTAAGAAACAGAGGGTGTATAAATGTGGATAGCCTACATTTTTGTGGTACTTTTATTTTATCAGATTATTTTAATAGCCTACCTCAAAACACCAAAGAAAATTCATTGTATGTGAAAAAAACTATTTAACAATACTGTAAACCTGTTTGTGATTGTGAATCCAGATCACTCCATAAGGGTGCTGAGACAGAATTCATCATCATCCTCGAGAGCCATACCCTCAGTGCTCTCCCCCGTGGAGCGATACTGGATGCAGAGAAAGAGCTAGAACCTGCTGCAGGACATGACTTAAATGAATAGGCAGCTGAAGTGCCAAAGAGCCACAGCCCCATATCAGGCAGTTTGTGCTCATAGCATGCATCTCCAGCCAGCCTCAAACCATTTCTAATATATAGTATAGAGCTGAGGGTCTGAAGTGACATATGATTCCTGAGTTTGTTTTAAGTGACACTCATTTGACTGAACAGCCTCTCTACCTCAGCATTTGAGTGTGGGAGAGAGAGGACAGAAATTAAAGCAGCAGCCAAGTCTCCATATGGGTTTTTGCCTGCTGAATCCCTGTGTTTCTTCACCTCAGCACAGAATGCCATGGTGTTTGTTGTTTCCTCCTATTTCTGAAGGTGAATAGACCTCCACTGATTAATAATTTTGTCAGTTGTGGCTGGGCAATATCCTAGGAGGCTTGTAAGTTTAGTCATGTCTGCCAGGCTCTTGTTTTGGTTTAGTGTCTCCCCCACATTGAGCAAAGACATGTGCTGCAATATCTCCACATTATCTGGCAGCCTTGCTCTCAGTTCTTTTGTTAAGGTGATGGTGTAGCTCACACTTCTCCTTCACACACAGTCCTTCTCCTCAGGAGATAGGTTCAGCTGTACTGCCTTGGACTCAAATGTATAGCCAAGGTATGGCTTGGGAGAGATGTGTCCACCTATTGACTCTTTGAGCACGTCAGTTTTTGCCATTGGGTTAATGACTCTGCTGAAGACAGACTTGATAATCCTCATTAAATAGTCAAGCAGCTTGAGCGGATCCGTCTGTTCCCCCTCAAAAGCCTTAACAGCAGACTGTACCTCACTAATTATAGATTTTAAAAAAAGTGAGGTACAGGAGGTTCTGTGGGTCACTGTACATGAAATGTAGAACATCTGCCATGTAGCAGTGTTCACTTGTCATGGTGAGGCTGAAATGCAGTTTTAACTTCTCCCACTGATCCAGGATTCTGGACACGGCAGGCTCTATGGAAAGCCAATGTGTGGCACAGACCTTAGTTATCAGCAAAGGCTCCTCCCCACAGTTTATTGTATCATAGACAGCTTGTATGCCTCTCTGCACTTTGGTGAAATAGAGAGCCAATTATAGGTTTCTCTAGCAAGGAATTCCACACTACATGGAAGCATGTTTTTGGAGGCAGAGCTTACAGCGAATTGTAGTGAGTGATACACACAGCGGATGAGGACCAGATGTTTTAAGTCACTCCCATCCCTCAGAATTTTGTGCGCACCATTGTACACTCCTGTCATCACAGATGCATTATTTGTGCCAGTGCCAAGCAGGTTCTCCCTCTTGAGGTCACACTTCCCAAGAACTGCTCTGGCTATTGATATAGCATCCCCTCCCTCCAGCTCAACAAGGCCTAGTGTAAGTGTAGTGTAAGTGTATTGTAAGTAGCCACCACATTTCCCTGGTCCTCAATAAAATACTGAATTATGATCCCAAGGTACTTTGAGACACTTACATCGGTGCTTTCATCAAGAAGGAGGCTGTATTGGCTGTCACCAATAACAGCCACCAGTCTTTTAAGAAAATATGGGGCTGACACACAGCTGATCATTTCAGTACACTTGGTACGGTGCATCCAAAAATGTTTGGTTGGACTGGAAAAGTAGCCTTACATGCCTGACCAAAGTGGTCACACGAGAGAATGGAACAATGCTCTGCTATAGCCATTGCTATTGTAGCCTCCGCCTGTTTCAAAGAGTCAGTGTTTTTTGTTGAAAATGGCAATGTCAAACTGCATAAAACAGGAGAGTTTTGGCCGAGACGGTCAGATATCAGCTGACATCTTGGGTTTGTTGGTATGTTCAATAAACTCTAACATTTGACACCTGGAACTCCTGACTTTCGAGAGTTTTCTTATAGAGAGGGGAGAAAAATCTTCCACGCTCCACAACATAAAATTAGCAACCACGAAGGGACTGGCGCAGGGCCAGGGGGAGCAGCTGTGGGCTTACTTGCACTGATTGCACAAACTCACCAGCGCCAAAAACCTAAGGCAAGCAAATTTTGCTTAAATGGTGTTTTTGTGAGGTCTGTTGCAAGGCCTGGCCCGGGTGGTAACTCTATAAAGGCCTTTCCTGTCTCGAACTGAATTAAATGATTAATTGGATGAAATAGAGAACTGGGTTCCAGATTTAAAAAAAACTGTGCATGCAAATGTAAATATGTCTTGTAAATAAGTTGAAGCGTGCAAATCCTATGGATACTGCACCTCTAGGCAGTGCAGGGGTGAGCAGCTCTGGTAGGTCATGCAAGGGCATGCAAATCCTACAAATACTACACCTCTAGGCAGTGCAGGTGTGAGCAGCTCTGGTAGGTCACCCAGAAAGGGGTTGTTTTGAATTCTGCGAATAACGCTGAATGCAGTGACATCAGTAAATAATAAGGAGCCCATATGGATGGTTGGCCTTGTTCTTAAAATAGCACTGCATTTAGGGAAATTGGCAGGCGCTCAAGAGGTGTGGTCGCCCAAGAGGGGCATAGTGATAGTTAAGATATTTAGATATTTCAAAGTATGTGCTGAAGATTATAAATGTGTTTGTGTTGCATAAGTTGATGTAAACAAATATGTTGGTTGTGTTAAAGTTGTGTAAAAAATCAATTGCATTGTTGTGTTTAGGCTGCATGAGTTGATGTGTTTATGTTGACTGACTGTATTGTGCTTGCTTATGCTGGCTGCAATGTGTTGTGCTGTGTGTGAAGCTAATATGTGTCGATGTATGTTTCTCATGAGAAATGTGCTGTAAAGCAAACAAGAGTTATTAGGCCTAGTATTGGATAGTTAAAATGAAGAAAAAATTGAGAAAAGAATTAAAATATACTGAGACATTGGCTTTGTTGATTATCTGGACATCATCCAAATTGTAGTTGGTGTGATCCAGATAAAGAAACACAATTATTAATAAGGAAACTAAATTAAAGTTAAGAAAAAGCACCTGCTTTTCTCTTCCACAGTGAGAGTAAATGAATGTATGTTTAAGAGAAGGAGAGCGAAGGGAGGGGCTGAAGTCATAGTTCTGTTTTAGGATTTTATTGTATTTTTTGAGAGCTCTGTGTTTACAAAGGCCTTATGTTTGTAAAGAGTGTGAAAGTTTCTGTGTTTGTGAAAATGTTTGTATTTGTGTCTGAAAGTGTGTGTGAAGTGACTGTGAAGTGCGACTGTTTGTAAAAGTGTGAGTGAAAGCAAAATGTTAACTCTTAGCTGGCATGGATAAGATTCAGCCTTGGGCTGTTCTTTTCATGCCATGAAGGAAGCGTAATATAAGATTAACTAAACTGAGAAAGAACCAGTGGTATATCTGTGCTTAGAGTTAAAGTTAGTATCATATTATCTGGACAAATAATAAAGTTTTGAGTCCAGTGTATTACTTTAAACTAAAGTCAACTAAATAATTGGATTTTAAACAAAAGTTATATTGAAGATAAGTGTAGTCACATTACAATAAGGTATAATTATGGCAAACACGCCAGTGGAAATACTAACATCTAGAAATCCACTGTGTATAAATTGATTAAGACAATCTTAAAGAAATGGGAAAGAGGAAAAAAGGTGAAACTGACTAATAGGGAAAAAACGTTTTTCCAAAACCAAAATCTGTTTTGAAATTTGAGTATGAGAGGCAAACCTTAAATATGAAAACTTCACATTCATGTGTTTGTTTTACATTCTGTCTGGTCCAGTTTATGAGAGAATAAAATTTTGAACAATATTAAACTAAATACTGTAAAGTCTTAATATTTAAATGTAAGAACCCATGATTATTTTTTATTTTTTGAATATGTGTTCGAGTATGACAGGAGAGCAAATTTACATGCGAGTTGCAGCTTTGTCGGTGTAAACTTGATCAACCATCAAAAAGTTTATTATTTTGTTAGGGACTGTCTGATGGAGAGATTGAGTGAGACGCTGCTCTGTAGGCAGACTGAGCAGGAGGGGTTATACTCCATGCTGCAAATGATTGTTTGCAGACTTTGAATGGGAAAGCTGGTCTCTCTATGTGTCTCCACTCAGACAGGGGCGCCCCGAATTTAGAAGAGATAGATAGCAGATTCTTTTAGTTTAGATATTTATTTTTATTTTATTTTTGGTTTATATATATATAGTGTAAGCCTTAGTTGATCATGAGTGCCCCGAGAAGCTGCCTTTGAGATTAAAATTAAAGGAAAATAAATAAAAAAATGATTTGGATCATTTCATGTTCTCTGAAGTTCCAGCCCGCTGAAGCTGTGCTCTTAATTCCTGGTTTTCTGATGTTTGTGTGTGGCAGTCTTGCCAACATTGAGATGCTCTTTCCTTGGGTTTGATCTGTGACCAATCATGCCAGATAAAGTGGAAAATAAAGTTCCAATCTCCAATAAGGAGGAAGACTTAAGCAAACGTTGTAAACGGTTTTGCTCAGATGCTTTGATATCTAATAAAATAGAAGTTTTCTTCATTCAAAAGTGCATATAATGAAAAATGTTATTCGTGCTAGCAGTTCTGATTTTAAGAATTAAGCAATATCTTTTATGTATACAATCGTAAAAATTATTGATAATGCTAAGGAAAATTGGTCATTGGTGGCGAGTGGAACCCATGGAGAAACATTAAGATTAAATTGAACATCATACCTTCCTCAATTACGAATGTTAATAACTTCATATTCATGAGTCTATTCTGTGTGTGTCTTTGATATTAACTATGTTTTACCCTTTCTTTTGTCATCATTATATGTATATTGTTTCACTAACTCATTTTGGAACTAGACTCTCACCATTGCAGATGGCTGGGCCATATGATTTATTGAAGTTACTAGTACTGTAGGTGAAAATCCGGAGAAAAAGAAGACTGAAAATGATGTGGGCTATTATCTGATTGGTCCTCCTGCTCTCATTACTGCTGGTAATCATTGCTGATTTGCCATTTCTAATGTGGATTAAAATTTCTCTGGATAAGTTGATTTCAGTCTTATATGACCAACCAGACTGCCATCAATGGGTTCAATGCCCATGTCTAAATTGTTCTGAGGGTCTAAATTTAAATCCAGCATCTAACCACTTATACATTGAGTTGAAGAGTAAATATTACAAATTTAATGGCAAAGTTAGAGTCACCTATTGGATTGGATTTTCCAGAGAGTACCCTCACTTTAAAAAAAAAAAAAGAAAAAGGGTTCACCCTGGACGCTATGCAAGGAGCAGACATGTGAGCGACGAGCTCTGTGCACTTTGCTGAATTTTCGATTATTTTCATATTATAATCTGGTGAAATTTGTTACACCCAGTTACACATTTGCCCTTTGTTGCAAAACATGGCAAAGAAGTCAAAATCCTCGGGCTCGGGAGACATTAAAAGACACTTACGTGTTCAGGATGAAAGCCCCGACAGGCCTACAGATCGGCGACTCGATTTGGATGGCGCGGCGAAAGAGGAGATCCAGCGTCAGTTGTCCAACATGTCAGTGATGTTGACGAAGATTCTTGCTGACTTGGAGGATCTCGCTGTAATACGTCGATCGATCACGGCGATGGAAATAAAATTCTCCGGGTTAGGTACAAGAGTGACTGATGTTGAAAAACGAATCGATTTTCAGGAATCTTCGAAGAGGGAATTAACCGCTAATCCACCCGCGACCAAAGTTGATCTGGAACATCTCCTTGAAAATCTTGAAGATCTTGAAAATAGAAGCCGCAGGAATAACGTTCGAATTGTTGGAATTCCTGAGCTTGAGGAGAGCAGAGATATGGTGAAATTCCTAGACAAGTTTTTCCTGAGTCTGCTCGACATAACAGGCCACAAGCTGGAAATTGAGCGAGCTCACAGAGTCCCGTCTCACAGATCTGCTGAGGGAGACAGGCCCAGATTGATTCTGGTCAGATTTCTGAGATCATCTGATAAAGATCTTGTGTTGCGCCAGGCGAGGAGCAAAGGGAAGCTTTCTTGGAAGAACCATAATATTTTCTTGTTCCCAGACTTTGCGAGTTCGACAAGAGAGAAACGCGATCGGTTCAAGGAATGTAAGAAACTCTTACATCAGAAAAACATCTCGTTTGCTCTGATGTTTCCTGCCAAACTGAGAATAGAAACGAAGGTCGGTCGCAAAGTATTCACATGTCCAAATCTGGCAATGTCTTTTATAGAATCAATGACTGAGTAAACCATTGGATGTTTCTCATGTGAGTGGGCCTGACTCACTGTACTAACTCTTGAGGATGCTGGGCGACATTTTGGATTTTTTTGTGTTGGCTCTGCCGAGCGGCTGGAGCTTGTTTTGTGAATAACATTTTTCCTCAAAGAAACTTTTACATTGATAAAAGATTACTTTTGCATTGAAGTTCCCGGACAGATTGAGAGTGGACACTACGGATGACCGCAAAATATCTACATGCTGCTCACACAAAGGATGTTTTTTATGAAGCCGACGGATTATGTAAGTCATGGTATATACTTTTATGCAGCCTCCGAGTGAACTGACTCGACCATCCGGGGAACCGGGATGCCGGTGTTGTTTCTTTTTGTATTGTTTCCGCATAGCGGCTGGAGCTTGTTCTATTGAATAACACTCCTTGGAACAGCTGTGGATTAATCTGTTCGTTCTTCGTGCTTATTCCTCCTGCTGGCTGTAGTTTGTTTTGTTGAGTTTTTTTTTTATTTTTTATGGGACATTGGAATGATTACGTCATCCGCTGAACTTATAACAGCCGGCTCACAGAACATTCGTTTGTCTGTCCGATGAATCTGAATGGTTTTATATCAGCTGGAATTTGTCTTGTGGAAGATCACACCTTTAAAACAGTTCTGTGAATGAATCTACACGTTCTTAGTATTCATTCTTCCTATTGACTGGGTTTATTTTACAAAGTATTTTCTGTTATGTAATTTTGCCTCACAAATTTGTGAGGCAAAATTGAGCAATCCGATGGCAAAGTTGTCATGGGGACTCGTGGGCGTTCATGGACCTTTTGAGTTTAGAGGGATTGTCGCCGGTTGGCGCTGTCGTGCACGGGGTTAATGCGCACGTTTTTCTTTTTTCTGTTTGTTTTGTTCGGGGGTTGATTGTTTCACTATTGGGGAATGTGGTCTATATAATTTTGGTTTTGACACACAATTTATTTTTTTACTATATCAAAATGTCAAATGTTAATATGAGTGTACTATCTCTCTCCACATGGAATGTGAATGGGTTGGGGCACCCCATAAAAAGAAGGAAGGTTATTACTTTTCTTAAACGTAGGAAATATGATATAGTGTTTCTTCAAGAAACACATCTCTCCCTGCAGGAAGCTGAAAAATTTGGGAAGATATGGGTTGAACATGTTTTCTTTAGTGTTGGCTCAAGTAAGAGCAAGGGAGTCATTATATTGGTAAATAAACATCTACAATTCAAATGTCTCAAACAGAGCAAAGATAAATTAGGAAGAGTAATTATTGTTTTAGCTGAAATTTAAGGGCAAAGGTTGATTTTGGCTAATATTTACGCACCTAACGCTGATGATCATGGCTTTTTTATAGATCTTGAAGGGATGTTGCAAACCGTTGGCACCCCTCATGATATAATATTGGGAGGAGACTTTAATCTTTTGATGGACTCAGTGCTTGATCATTGTGAAGCAAAATCCCCTAGAGCAACATTGATGCTTCACAGGATGTGTAAAAATCTTGGTCTTACAGACATTTGGAGACTTTTGAACCCATCTGGTAGGGACTATACATTTTTTTTCATCAGTCCACAAGATTTATTCTAGAATAGATTTTTTTTTAATATCCAAATCCCTCATTTTATCCGTTGTTGACTGCTCATTTGGAAATATCTTAGTCTCAGATCACGCCCTGGTGAGTTTAGAGGTGATGCCACATATAGAGAAAAATAAATCTTATAGTTGGCGCCTTAATGTGTCCCTTTTGCAAAATCCTGATTTCCAACAAACGTTAAAGACTGAAATCAGTGTTTATATGGAGACCAACTGGTCCTCGGTATCCTCTGTGGGCGTGGCTTGGGAGGCACTTAAGGCGGTTCTTAGGGGTTGGATCATACAGTATGCCTCATTCATCAAAAAATCCAAAGCACAAGAACTTGTGGAGTTGGAAGGAAATATTAAAAGTGCAGAGGCAGAGCTGAAGCGCCGTATGTCATCTGATGGCCTCAGAGAATTGACTCGTTTGAAATACAGATATAATACTATTCTGTCACAGAAAGTGGAGTTTTGGTTATTCAGGGCAAGACAGTCACACTTTGAGTCAGGTGATAAAGCAGGAAAACTTTTGGCTAGATATATAAAGCAGAGAGAGTCTTTTTCTATCATTCCCTCAGTGAAATCTGCTTGTGGTGAAATATTTACCTCGGCTATTGATATTAATAATGCTTTTAAAGAGTTCTATCTTGATCTCTATAGGTCCACGTCTTCATCTACTGATGAAGATATTAGGAACTTTGTGGAACCATTAGATCTCCCTGAACTGACGAATGAGCAAAAAAACTCTCTTGATTCTGAGATAAACTTGGAGGAGCTTGATGAGGTAATTAAGTCCCTGCCTTCAGGCAAGGCTCCAGGGCCTGACGGCTTTGCCGCTGAGTTTTTCAAATCTTATGCTACAGAACTGGTGCCACTTTTGTTAGAAGTTTATACTGATTCATTAAAGAATGGAAAGCTTCCGCCAACCATTACACAAGCCCGGATCAGTCTGATTCTAAAAAAGGATAAAGATCCAAGCGAGTGTAAAAGTTACCGCCCAATTTCGCTGATCCAACTAGATGTAAAAATTTTGTCCAAAATTCTGGCTAATCGATTAAGTTATGACATCTCTTATACATATAGATCAGGTGGGGTTTAATTCGAGGCCGTAGTTCTTCTGATAATATTAGGCGTTTCATCAATATCATGTGGTCAGTAGCAAATGAACAATCTCCGGTTGCTGCCATCTCTCTTGACGCCGAAAAAGCATTTGATATGGTGGAATGGGATTATCTTTTCAAGATTTTGGAAAGGTATGGGTTCGGGAATACATTTATTGGTTGGATTAAGTTACTTTATAGACACCCTGTAGCAGCGGTACAAACAAATGGGTTAATTTCAGATTATTTTACTCTGGATAGGGGCACCCGGCAGGGTTGCCCTCTTTCCCCATTATTGTTCTGTCTTGCCCTGGAACCATTAGCAGCCGCGATAAGAAAGGAGGAGGATTTTCCAGGGGTGACGGTGGGAGGTGTAGCGCATAAGCTTCTGCTTTACGCAGATGATATTTTATTATTCGTCTCCGACCCCACTAGATCCATGCCTTGCCTCCACAAAATTATTAACTCCTTTTCCAAATTCTCAGGATACAGAGTCAATTGGTCTAAATCCAAAGCTTTGGCTTTGACAGCGTACTGTCCAGTAACAGCTTTCCAGCCGGGTGCCTTCATGTGGCCCAAACAGGGAATTAAGTATTTGGGAATTTTATTCCCAGCAAATTTGTCTGATTTAGTAATTTTGATCCCTTAATAAAAAGGTTTTCGAATGATGTGGACAGGTGGGCTTCATTACACTTATCGATGATTGGGAAGGTTAATGTTATTAAAATGAATTGCATTCCAAAATTTAACTATCTGCTGCAATCTCTCCCTGTAGATGTCCCTCTCTCTTATTTTAAGCAATTTGATAGCATAGTGAAGTCCTTCATTTGGAATGGTAAGGGTCCCAGGTTAAATTTCAGTAAATTACATAGGCCGATTGACAAAGGTGGGTTAGGCCTACCCAGGATTTTATTTTATTATTATGCATTCAGTCTTAGACATTTGGTTCATTGGTCGCTTCCACCTGAGAGAGCTCCTCCCTGGTTTTGTATTGAAAAGGAAGTTCTTGCCCCTATCTCGCTACTGCAAAGCCTTTCAATTAAACTAGCTGGAGAGGTTAAGTCGCACCCCGTTATTTTGCATTTACACTCGATATGGACAAAAGTGTCCAGAGTGTTTAATTCTGATATTTATTTAAATGTTGCCTCGAGCATATGGCAGAACCCTAAACTATGTATTAATAAGTACCCTTTCTGTTGGTCAGATTGGATTGTGAGGGGGGTTAATGTACTTGGTGACCTATATGAGGGTGGAGTATTGAGATCTTTTGAAAATTTGGTTCAACATTTTGGGATTCCCAGATCTCAGTTTTATGAGTATTTACAGCTGCACCACCTGCTCTGTTCTGTTTTTTGGAGTAGCATACTCCCCCCTAGAGTGGCAGATACTCTGGAAGTGGTGATTGCTGCTTTTGGGAAGGGTCATGAGGCATCAGTGTATTACTCCTTGTTAATTCAGAGTCTGGGGGACTGAGCTTTAAATTCTCTTAAAAGATTATGGGAGAAAGATTTAAACTTGGTATTGGAGGAGGGAGTGTGGGCAAGGATTCTAAAAAACAAAGTCTGCATCTAGAGATGCAAGGGTTCGCCTTATGCAATTTAAGATTTTACATAGATTTTATTGGACCCCCTCTAGATTGTATAGGCTTGGTCTTAAGGACACACCCATCTGCTGGCGATGCCATACTGAAGATGGAGACACCATCCATGTTTTTTGGGGGTGTCTTAAGATCCAAGAATTTTGGCTGAAGATGCAAAGTTTTGTGTGTGATGTGTTGGGCACTCAGGTCTTGTTCTGCCCCAGACTCTGTATTTTGGGTCATAGGGAGGTCATGGATTTGGTAGATAAGCACATGAAGGACTGGGTTTTGACCGGTGTGAAGATTGGTAGACAGGTTATTTTGAGGAGTTGGAAGTCGGATGGAGCACCCTCGTTCCCGGAGTGGTGTGCGGAGATGGGGAGGGTGGCTGCCTTCGAGGAGGGGTCGAGTATTAGGATGGGGGTTAGGGAAACTTACAATAAGAAATGGGGCAATTATTTAGCATTTTTGAGGGAATCTCGAGGTGGGGCAGTGGAGGGAGTAATTTAAAGTTTTTTTTTTGTTATTTTTGTTTTTATTTTGTTATTTTTTATTATTATTATACTTGATTATTGTATGTTAATTTATATTATTGTTTTAGTTTTCTGTGTGTGTGTGTCTATATTCTATTGACCACAGGGGTGTTTGTGGGGGGGTCAGGGTGGTTTGAGAGTTTGGTAGGGGCAGGGGATTTAGTGGGGGTTTAATGTTAAAAGTTTTTGATTCATTATATAGATGTTGTTGTATTTCTTGTGTTAATTTATGAATCAATAAAAAAATTTAATCAAAAAAAAAACAAAAAAAAAAAAAAGGTTAGTGGGTGCTAAAAAGAAGGATTGAGTGTCTTTTTCTAGTAAACTATTTCTATTTTGAGATTAATCCATGAAAGTATCATTTTAGAGGCATACAGTTTCTGCACTGTGAATTTTGGTTCTGCTATTTAACTGAATAATGTGTTAAGAAATGCTGATAATATAAGAGAATAATAACTGAAAAATCTTATTGTTATATGATGCTGAAATATATGTATATATATATAAAGAGTCATGAGAAATTAAAAGGACGTAGTGTAATGAGTAATTATTTCAAAGCACAAGAAAAGAGATTTGTTTGAATTTCAATTGTGCCTCTTTACTACTTTATTCTGTTTAAACGTTTACTTTTCTGTTAGTTTAAAAATTTGATTTATGTTATTTTATGAGATAGAATGGAAGTTCCTTCTCCTGAGAGAGTAAGGAAAGAGAGAGAGTAAACATAAGAGAGTTATTATTACTATTTTCACTGTTGAAGAATAACTTAAATATATTATTGTGAGATACTAAAATGAGAAAGAAGGAATAGCTATAATGAGATTAGAAACAGCGTGAGGGAGTGGAATGCCCCCCCCTCCACACTCCTAATTCTTCCCCGCCCATCTCTCACTCTCACTCTGAGTTTGATAAGTGTCTGCTTGAAACAGAAACACAAGAGCAGAGTTTGAAGGCACATCTCTAAGTTGTTTTATTTTATTCTATTTTGATTTTATTTTAATATGGAAAATGATATGATTTGACAATAGTGGTAGATACAGTGATATGGTGGAGAGGTTCAAATGTCATGGTTACTTTCTTAACCTCCGTTCCTGGTGGAGGGAACGAGATGTTGTGTCAATGTAGTGACACTAGGGGTTACTCTTGGGAGCCCCAAACACCTCTGCTTTTTTTAAAAAAGGCCAATGAGAATTGGCGAGTGGTATTTGCATGCCACTCCCCCGGACATGTGGGTATAAAAGGAGCTGGTATGCAACCACTCATTCAGGTTTTGTGCTGAGGAGCCGAGGCCAGGTCCCGGCCATTTCACAACGTCTAGTTCCCTCCATCAGGGAACGGAGGTTACGAAAGTAACCATGACGTTCCCTATCTGTCACTCACTCAAAGTTGTGTCGATGTAGTGACATTAGGGGTCCCTATACAAAACGCCACAACTATCTGAACTGTGTTACGTGAACTGCCAGTGTGTGACGGGCAGACCGCTGTGTGCCTCGTAGCCAGCACACCAGGCCATTACGTAACCTCCCCCAATGCTCGAACGGTCGAACCGTTATGAGCGTCGAACGGTCCTACAGAAACAAGATGACTGCCCAACAATAGGGACAGGCTAGCCCAAGCTGAGGCCTCTTTTCCTCTCTTTTCTCCCTAAAAAGAGTGGAATTTGTTAACCGACTGGGAGCCATAAGTGTCTACGTCGGGGGGTGTCCCTCCCAAGGGGAAGACACCACGGAGACCACACCCCACCCAAAAAGACACTTACCGAGTCTTGTCGGAAGTATGTCATGTGGAGAGGTCCCATGGTAGGTCCTACCTGAAGGGGGAGGAGTTTCTACAGAGCATGGCGACCGGGGGCAGAGGGATCTCTGCCCAAGGAAGATGCAGTTTACCGACAGGGAAACGATTTTGCAGAAGACATCACATGGGGTCGCCTTTGGGGAACCAGCACATGTGGAGCACCTACCTCAGTACAGGGTCTCATTAGCGTACATACTGGGCCGGCAGCGAGTTTCTCCGCAAATTCAACTGCCAGAGGGCTAAGGAGAAAAGTCATCCAGGGATCACAATCTGTGAACAAGACTGGGAGTCAAGAGCTCACATCATCACCTCAAGGGTGTACCACTATGCGCAAGCGGTACACCCTGCCAGCTGTCCTGGAACTTACCTGCTCGTGCCTGCCAATACACAGGATGAGACCGGCTCAACCCGGAGATTGTAGAACCTCGCAAAGGTGTTGGGTGCTACCCAGCCCGCTGCTCTGCAGATGTCTGCCAAAGAGGTGCCACTCGCCAGGGCCCAGGAGGCCACCACACTTCTGGTAGAGTGGGCTCGTAACCCCGCAGGGGGTGGCACGTCCTGAGCCTGATATGCCATCGCGATGGCGTCAATGACTCAGTGGGTGATCCTCTGTTTGAAGACAGCACTTCCTTTCTGCTGTCCACCAAAGCAGACAAAGAGCTGCTCGGAGTTTCTAAAGCTCTGCATGCGATCCAAATAGATGCGTAAAGCTCGCACCGGACACAGCAATGCCAAGGCTGGGTCTGCCTCCTCCTGGGGCAGCGCTTGCAAGTTCACCACCTGATCCCTAAAAGAGGTCATGCGAACCTTGGGCATATAGCCCGGTCGGGGTCTCAGGATCACATGAGAGTAACCCAGACTGAACTCAAGGCATGATTAGCTGACAAAGGACGCCTGCAGGTCCCCTACCCTTTTGATGGAAGTGAGCGCAGTCAGGAGGGCAGTCTTCAAAGAGAGAGAGATGGTCCGGGTCAGCCATCGCGACGGGTTTGAAAGTGCGAGCCATGCGCCCAAACTCCGGGCAAGGGGGACCAAGGGAATGATCACGTCGGACGTACCGGCGGGTAGGGCCTCACAGCAATGCGGAGCTCGAGGTGCCACGTCGAGGGGGCTCGAGCCCCATGGCTGTGCTGAGTCCAGGGACATCGAAGCACTTACCTGGCTCCCGCCACCCACCATAAGATTGGCCGAGGAGGGGGGGAGGAGGAATCTCATCCCCGTAGTCACCAGAACCAATCCCGTGTGGGCGTGTGTAAAAGATGAGGCGAGAACCAGTTTTCCTTCTTAAGGTGAGGCTTTATTTTTCCTCTTCGCCACACCACTTTACAGTTTTCCTTTTAAGCACTAAGCTAAACACTATCACACACTGCTTTCACAAATAAACTTTCACTACTAAAAATCCTTGCTCTGGCTCAGCTCTGTCGTGTCCAGTCTCTCTCCCCAACTAAGTGCTGTGTCGCTCTATTTATGCTGCTCTCCCCGTGCTCACTGAAATTAGAGACAGGTGTTAGACATAATTTAGCTCAGGTGTAAGTGCCCTTACCGCTTTCTCTCTCTCCGGAGAGATGCTTGACCACACCGCAGCTGCCACATATCCCCACCGCCCGACTCAGGCCGGGGTGGCATCCGGCCTGCCTACCACTCCCCCCTCATTCCTGGAAAGGAAGTCGGTGACAGCCATCTGTGCCCCCAGTCTGTGGACCACCTTGAACTTAAATGGCTGAAGAGCCAGATACCAACGGGTGATCCGGGCGTTAGTATCTTTCATGCGATGGAGCCACTGGAGTGGGGCGTGATCCGAGCAGAGGGTGAAGGCCCGCCCCAGCAGGTAGTATCGGAGAGTGAGGACCGCCCACTTGATGGCGAGACACTCCTTTTCCACGGTGCTGTACTTAGTTTCCCTTAACGAGAGCTTACAGCTAATGCACAGCACTGGGCGCTCCTTCCCCTCCACCACCTGCGAGAGTACGGCCCCCAGCCCCCTGTCTGAAGCATCTGTCTGTAAAATAAAAGGGAGAGAGAAGTCAGGTGAATGTAAAAGCGGCCCCCCGCAAAGTGCAGCTTTAACTTGCGTGAATGCAACATTGACACTGCTCCGTCCACTGGACCGGATCTGGAGCTCCCTTTTTAGTGAGATCAGTCAGTGGGCTGGTGACGTCTGAATAATTGGGTACGAACCTTCTATAATAGCCAGCCAGCCCCAGGAACTGTCTCACCCCATTTTTGGTCTTGGGTCTCAGGCAGGTCGCAATCGTCGCTGTCTTGTCAATTTGGGGACGCACCTGCCCGTGGCCCAAGTGGAACCCCAGATATCGTACCTCCACCCGTCCAATCGCGCACTTCTTCGGGTTCGCTGTGAGTCCCGCTCGGCACAGAGATCTCAGAACCGCCCTCAGATGTTGCATATGCCGCTGCCAATCATTGCTATAAATGATGATGTCATCTAAATAGGCAGCGGCGTAAGCTGAATGCAGTCTGAGGATTCGGTCCATGAGACGCTGAAACGTAGCCGGGGCTCCGAACAAACCGAATGGAAGTGTCACAAATTGGTGTAATCCAAACGGTGTGGAGAAGGCAGTTTTCTCACGGGAAATTGGTGTCAAGGGGATCTGCCAATAACCCTTCATCAAATCCAATGTCGAATAAAAACGAGCAGTGCCCAACTGATCGAGCAACTCATCAACGCGAGGCATTGGATATGCATCAAATTTAGACACCGTGTTGACTTTCCTATAATCCACACAGAATCGCACAGACCCGTCGCTCTTAGGCACTAGAACAACTGGGCTGGACCAATCACTGTGGGATTCTTCTATTACCCCCATATCAAGCATCGCATCCAATTCTTCCCAAACAATTTTCTTTTTGTGTTTGGGTAATCGATAGGGGCGGCTACGTACCACCACCCCCGGCTCGGTCTCGATGTGGTGATGGATGAGGTTTGTGCATCTCGGTAGAGGGGAGAACACATCTGCAAACTCCTGTTGCAACCTAGCAACCTCCGCGAGTTGGCTCGGTGAGAGGTGGTCTCCGCAAATGACTGGGGTGAACTGTTTATGTTTTGAACTCACCTCCGGTCCGAGCTCCGCCTTCTCGGGAACTACCGTAGCCAACGTCACGGGAACCGCCTCCCTCCACAATTTCAGGAGATTGAGGTGGTATATTTGACAAGCGTCCCCTCTATCGGTTCGTTTAACCTCATAATCGAGGTCTCCCACTCGTCGTGTGACCTCAAAGGGTCCTTGCCACTTGGCGAGTAATTTAGAGCTCGATGTGGGAAGCAATACAAGTACTTTATCTCCCGGTGCAAATTCCCTTAGCTGAGTTCCCCTGTCATAGAGTCGGCGCTGTCGTTCTTGAGCTTGGAGCAAATTCTCCTGTGTTAGTTGCCCCAAAGTGTGGAGTTTTGCCCGAAGATCAAGAACATACTGAATTTCATTTTTACTGTTTGAAGGTCCTTCCTCCCAGGCCTCTCGCAATACATCAAGCACACCGCAGCAGCTCGAATGGGGAGAAGCCAGTGGAGGCTTGCAGGACCTCTCGTAGGGCAGTGGTAGCTCAGCGAGGGCAGTGGTAGCTCAGCAAGGGCAGTGGTAGCTCAGCAGTTAAGGCTCTGGGTTACTGATCAGAAGGTCGGGGGTTCAAGCCCCAGCACCGCCAAGATGCCACTGTTGGGCCCTTGAGCAAGGCCCTTAACCCTATCTGCTCCAGGGGTGCCGTTTCATGGCTGACCCTGCACTCTGACCCCAGCCTAGCTGGGATATGTGAAAAAGAAGAATTTCACTGTATATGTGCAAATGTGTGATAAATAAAGAAAATTATAATTATAAAATTAACAGGGGGTCGAGCCATTTATTCCAATTTCTAGAATCATCGTGCACGAACTTAAGAATCATGTTTTTGAGGGTTTTATTAAATCATTCCACCAGGCCATCTGTTTGAGGATGGTATACACTGGTGTGAATCGATTTAATATTTAACAACTCGTACAGTTCGCATAGTGTTCGTGACATAAATGTTGTGCCCTGATTGGTGAGGATTTCTTTCGGAATCCCCACCCGGGAGATTATTTTGAAGAGTGCCTCCACAACACTGCGTGCTGAGATGTTGCGAAGAGGCACTGCTTCCGGATATCGCGTTGCATAGTCCACTAGGACCAATACAAAGCGATGTCCGCGTGCTTACCGTTCTAATGGCCCGACGAGGTCCATTCCAATTCTCTCAAAGGGGACCTCGATCAGAGGGAGAGGGCGCAATGGCGCTTTTGGGGTGGCCGGTGGGTTAACCAGCTGGCATTCGCGGCATGCCGCACACCACCTGCGGACATCGCCGCCTATGCCCGGCCAATAGAAACGGGCTATTAGACGGTTCAGTGTTTTCCTTTCTCCTAGGTGACCCGCCATGGGATTATAATGAGCCGCCTGGAATACCATTTCCCGACGGCTCCTTGGAATCAAAAGTTGGGTTGTATCCTCTTTGGTCCGAGTGTCCTGTGTCACTCGATACAACCGCTCATTTATAATTGCAAAATAGGGGTATGAAAGGGCGATGT
Source organism: Myxocyprinus asiaticus (assembly GCF_019703515.2). Taxonomy (NCBI): domain Eukaryota; kingdom Metazoa; phylum Chordata; class Actinopteri; order Cypriniformes; family Catostomidae; genus Myxocyprinus; species Myxocyprinus asiaticus. Next base: position 46,836,456 of record NC_059367.1, read on the forward strand.
CAGGCTGGAGTCGTTGACCATCGATGACTCTCACTTGGTCAAAGGCGTGTCTGAGGGTTTCGTCTCGCGACTGCTCCAAAGGGAAATCCCCGTCAGGGAAAATATACTCTTTTAGAATATACTCTCTTATTTGCGCTCTGCCGAAATGCCCAGGGGCATTCTCTGCACTCCATGAGTGCAGAGGGGGAGAAACTGCTGAAATGCGCCATAAATCCAGCAGTTTTGAGGTGCAGCTTTGGAGGGAATTGAATTCAGTGCACTGAATGAGTGGTTGCATACCAGCTCCTTTTATACCCGTATGTCCGGGGGAGTGGCATGCAAATTCCACTTGCCAATTCTCATTGGCCTTTTTTCAAAAAAGCAGAGGTTAACTATTATTGAATTAAGGTGATGTTTTTAAATTAAGCTTCCTAGAAGTTTGACAGAGGCTACCTTTATTTTGTTTTGTTCTGATGTTAGTCCCCACCATGATACATGGTCTTTTGTGACATTTGCTAAAGTAGCAGAAATACAACCAGAATGGAAATTAGTGATCTGTAAATGAGTTCAATTTTAGCACTGTTATTTCACTTTTAATTTGGACAATTTTAATAGATTGTTAAATTTGGAATAATACTTTGTGAATTTAACCATGTTTTGATCTGACTCCATATTTAAGCAGTTGTAGATGGTTCCATTGGTTGTGAGGGTTCTCAGGTGATTCTCTCTGAAAAGAAAATATCTGTTTACTGATACCAAATTATTAAGGATTGGCCAATAGGACTGAGTGGTATCGAGACCAGTGGCAAGAGGTGATGACCCAATGACGGATAAGACTCTCCAATGGCAAAAAAGTGGGCAACCTAAGGCAGGCCATCACCACCCTGGAAACCTGCCCAAGAAATGGGTTTAAGGAAGTGGATGAAAGCTCTTAGGTCAAAAGCATCAAAAGGGAGGTCTAGAAGAGACCTGCCCAAAAAATTGTGAGTTCCACTCAGCCAGACTGCATTTTAGTAACTGCTTTACTAGAACAACTTATCGCAGTGTTAAATACCAAGCATTCTGTCACTGTGCCATCAGGGGATCATACCCTGTGTAGAAGATTATTTATAGATTGGGTTTTTGGGGTAAAGTTTTGAGAGCTGTTGCAGACAAGGGAGTGCCTGACTTATTAAAGAAGTATGAAACAAACATGGGAATGTTTGTATGATAATTAATTTAGATTGGAAGATGATTTATTACTTTTACTTATACTTTTATTGAACTCATGTACATTTTAATAGTAATGAAGAATGGAAAAAACATGGTGGTGACTAAAGATTAAGATTGCTTGTCTTGTTTGTTTATAACAATCAATGGAGTTGTTTAAGGAATAGGGGTGCATGGTTGGCTAAAATTGGTATAAAGATTGAAACAACAATTCTTATGAGAGGAATAATATTCTGTTGTGTGTTACCATTGATCAAATCGTTCTTGATCCGAGCTATAACGAAACAGATGACACTGATCAATGTGAATGGACCAATGTAATGCAATGACAATTACCCTAGATAGACAGAAAGACCAAATTGGGAGGAAACTGATTCCTCCAGTGAAGATATGTATGAGATGAATGATGTGTTACATATTTAATCATTCTTTTATTGATTTAATACTCTGATTTAGTCTGATGCAGTCTGAAACTATGGAAAACAGCTTAGCTTGCAGTTTCTCTCTGTGTAAAGCCTTTCTGTGTCAAGGGAAAATTAGTTGATGTGATACAGACAGTGAGAGACCTTGGGAAACAGGAGGAGACATTATCTGGATGCAAAACAATTCACATTGGTTAGGAGCAGAGGAAGTGCTTGTAAAACCATTAAACAGAAAACAAATACTTGCTATTCTGAAATACCTGAGAAAGACTAATAAAATACTTTAGGAACTGAAACAAGTCCTCAACCCAGCACAAGCCCAGGGGAAGTCAGGGGTTGGATACTTTTGGTGATCCTCGTCTGGCCAGCCTGGTGAAGACTAGTTAAGGATAGATATGAGCTGGGGTTAGAGAGGTACATTAAAATACAATATATTGTGATAATAAAAGTTAAATATAACAATGACATCAACACCAGTAGAACAGATGTGCTCAATGTATCCAATATGTTAAGACATCATAAGGGAACTGTCTAATAAATGGGAAAAAAGAACAAAGAGCTTAAACACAAAATGGCCAGCAGAGGTGTAGGGCTTTACTGGTTGTTTAGATCAGTGTTACTATCAGAAATAATTGATAATTATTTCTTTAGTTATTAATTAATATTTAAATTAATTAATTGAATCTAACTCATTAAAACCTCATATGGGGCTCCAGTAAGTGTAGTGCGCTACGTTTAGGAGCGGGTTTGGTTATTAGCAATCATTAATAATTATCAAAGATAATTATTAATTATTAAAATCAATAGGACATTGATGAGAATCAATGTTAGCTTTTTTAATCCTTTAAATCAACAATTATCAAACATAATCACTAATCATTAACATCGATGAAACATTAATTGAATTGAAGGGTTAGGGTTAATTCATGTTACCATATTCATGGGTTCTTCCGCTCTCACTACCCTCGATGGCGGGGCGGCCAGGGGGTACACGGAGGTTCCTCTGGTGGAGCAGTGCACCTGTGCCCGCAAAACGCCGCCACCTGGCGGAATCGTCCTAGGCTCACTTAAGTCCTTGACGGACAAGGCTTACAGTGCTGCTGGACACGCCACCTTCACCTTGCATGCCATGGCCATCCTGCAGGTCCATCAGGCCAAGGCTCTGAAAGAGCTACACGAGGGTAGTCCTGACCAGAGATTGATGCAGGAGCTGTGCTCAGCGTCTGACTTCGCCCTGCGGGCGACGAAGGTCACGGCGTGGGCTCTCAGGCAGGCGATGTCCACTATGGTGGTCCAGGAGTGCCACCTGTGGCTCAACCTTGCAGAGATGAGGGACGCCGACAAGGTCCGCTTTCTTGACACCCCCATCTCTAAAGGTGGCCTGTTCGGCGACACTGTCGAGGACTTTGCCTAGCAGTTCCCGGCAGTCAAGAAGCAGACGGAGGCGATCCAGCACATTCTGCCCTAGTGTGATTCCTCTGCTACCTACAGGCAGCCGAGATCCCATACCCCTCTACTCATCGCTGAGGGCATCCACCTCAGTGTAGAGCCTCCGGCAGGAAGTTGACATCCCCTGTCCCTCAGTCTGGTGCCAAGAACCCCAGGAGGGCGTTATTATGTTATTATGTACTAACACATCATAAAAATTACATAAACTTGAGAAAAATCTTTTAAAAGTATTTCAGCGAGGCGATATTGTTCTTCCCAGCCCATGTGTTATTGATAACGGGTGGGAGGATGATGGCCAAATATCACACATAGAAGCATTATAGTTATTTTGTTGAGTTTTTGTCTAGCGATGGAGGAGCTATGAGTAACCTGAAAAGCTTCAGCTAGGGTTGCCACCCGTCCAGGGTTTTCCAGTATCTTCCCGGTTTTTGTTCCGCCCATCCTGGAAAAATCTAATTCCAGAAAGGTGCCCTGAGTTGTTCCTGTCAGGCTACTGCCAATTCAAGGCACCTTTGTACAATGGGTATATTTTCTTGATGCATTTAGAAATATGAACCCTTGTACATACAATATGACTATTTTTGAGATTTACACAATTCAGTTTCATAATAAATTTAAAATTGAATTGTGTGATCTTTAACAAAATTAAATTAGTAAAACTTAAAATATCAAAGTTTTTTTTTTAACTTAATTTTGTTGAAGATTACTCAATTTAATTTGATGGATATTTTTATGAAATTGAAACATGTAAAGACTGACCCTGTTGATAGACAGATTTACTTTTTTGTTCTTTTGTGGGAAATTGTGATGGAGTAGTGGCCACACAATAAACTGTACCCACATGTAATTCAAATACATTTATTTGGACATACATTATAAACATTGTACACAAACGTTGAGTATTCTCTGTAAAGCAACTTTGAAAGAATATGTATTGGAATATGTAATGGAAGACATGGACATCCTGCAAAGACACCCCTGATAGCAAACGTGCATTACCCAGACGTCTATTTGATGTGTGCGTTTACATCTGGAAGACTTATTTTCATAGGTTGTTTGCTAATCTGCAATATGTTTCTTCTCAGATGTCAATAAAACATTCATCCAAGGGCATTGCAGCCGCACGTCCCCCACACTATTTAAAAAGGTTATTTTTGTCCCCCACACTTTTCCAAGCTAAACCCATACCAAGTCCAAATGGTGGATTTGTATACAGTATTCTTTACGTTTTGTTTCTTTGGGCTGATTGAGAGACCATCCATCCAATCACAGGTGAGTTTCATGAGCCGAAACAACTCTTACGTTATAGGCTTTCAACAATGCTCATTTATCCATGTTTTTTATCGGCATTGATGTTTATCTAAATTAATAATCTAGAGATGAGAAATACACAAACAAGAGTTATTCATCGGCATATCGTTCTTGATTGGCAGCATTATGTGAAATGCATTGCAGAAAAAAAAACAAAGGACAATCCTTCTTTTAAGCACACACTATAAGTGGTGTTTATATCAGCACCTGAGTCTTCATTAAGTTATGCTTTTTACATTATGTTTGTGAGGTAATAGTTTAATCGGATGTTTTTGCCAATTTAAGCAGATTACTAGATCTGTGTTAAATATATAAAGCTATTTTTAATATCAATTCCTGTTTTTTTACCTCTATGTTGGTGTTCAGTCAACAAACCGGCAGAGAGCCTCCTCAGCCAGGAGAGAGCACCGGCCACGTCCCCGGACAACCACAGCCTCCTGCCCCCACCCACGCTCTTGAAGATGGGGGCGGAAGATGACCCAGAAGCCTTCCTCGATCTTTTCGAGTGCACCGCTGAGATTATATCCCAGCCCTGAGGCCGCCCCCCAAACCTCCGGACCCAGTCCTTACCCTGGAGTCTCCTCCCTGGCCACCTGATCATCTTCCGGTTTCCCTTCCTCTTCTGTATAATCCTGTCCTCCTCATCCATCTTTGGGGCGCCAGGAGTCACCCCTTAAGGGGGGGGGGGGGTTATGTCACAGTGTGTCTCCTTCGGTTTTCGTCCTCGGTCTTCTGTTTCCCCCTGGACTACGTTTCCCAGAATGCACTGTCCTCATCACTGCCATCTTTTCCCCATCATTCTCACCTGTTCTCGATTCCATCGTCAGCCCCTGTGTGTATAAATATCCACTGGTTTTTCCCCCTCATGGTCAGTTCTTGTATTGTGATGTTCTGTTGTTTCCTTGACTGATTCCTTGTATGATATTTGTCAGTGTCTTCAACATCTTCATTAAAAGTCTGAAAGTTACTCCTGCGTCCTCTCCATGAATCAACGTGACAGTTTTGATTTCACACCCTCATATTTTTAAGGGATGTACATTATATTTAAGCAATATCTCACAAGCAAGAGTGCTGTTTTACAAAATAGTTTTCAATGCTTTAATAAAGCAAGCACTTCATTTGATAAAAATAATGCAATGGTATGTAAAAAAAGTAATTGTTTTGTTGACATTTGATTGAAGTTCTATTAATTTATTTGATTAGACAGTTTTTTTTTAACTTAAAATGCAGATTTAATATGCCCATACTCTTATTATTTGAAGTTTGAGAATTTATAGTGTATTTGAGAGCTTTATTCTGATAAGAAATTATCATTTGCATTTTACTCAAACATTTTTCTTAAAAAATAAAAAAATAAAAATAAAAACATACTTTGTCTTTTTTGTGTTGCATCGAATCAACATTATATGTGATAACCATATCGTTTCAGCAATAGGAGCAATATGTGAATTTACAACTGTTTTTGACTTAGGCTGTAAAGTTAATTTGACTAATGTTTGCGTTAACAAGTTTACGCAATTATATATATATATATATATATATATATATATATATATATATATATATATATATATATATATATAATAAATAAAACAGCGAAACAGCTTTTTCTAGAAACTCGTCAGTCAATCATTGTTTTGAGGAATGAAGGCTATACAATGCTTGAAATTGCCAAAAAAAAAAAAAAAACAAAACAAAAAAAACTGAAGATTTCATACAAAGGTGTACACTACAGTCTTCAAATACAAAGGACAACTGGCTCTAACAAGGACAGAAAGAGATGTGGAAGGCCAGATGTACAACTAAACAAGAGGATAAGTACATCAGAGTTTCTAGTTTGAGAAATGGATGCCTCACATGTCCTCAGCTGACAGCTTCATTGAATTCTACCTGCAAAACATCAGTTTCATGTACAACAGTAAAAAGAAGACACAGGGGTGCAGGCCTTATGGGAAGAATTGCAAAGAAAAAGCCACTTTTGAAACAGAAAAACTAAATGAAAAGGTTAGAGTGGGCAAAGAAACACAGACATTGGAAAACAGATAATTGGAAAAGAGTGTTATGGATCTTAACTCCCATTGAGGAAGGGAGGTCGGTGATGAAATCCACTCCTAGGTATGACCAGGTTCGATGAGGAATAGGTAGTGCTACCAGTTTGCCAGAAGGAAGATGACGGGGGGGACTTTGAGATGGCACAATTAGGGCAGGACTGGACAAATCGTTGAACCTCCCGAGACATTCGGGGCCACCAGTAACGGTCCTTGAGAAGCGAGAGGGTCTGGTGGACTCCAGGATGTCCCATTCCCAGGGAGGAGTGGACTGTTTCCATTAATTGCAGGCGGAGTGGAGTGGGGACGTTGGTGTCTCTCTCCGGGCACCCCAGCAGAGTGGGTTCGGTGATGGTGGCCTCAGAGATCTGGTCGTCTATGGTCCAGTGAATGGGACTGACTATCAGAGAGGATGGCAGGATGGTCTCAGGTATAGTGGTGATGGGGTCTGGAGCGTGTAGTTGGGAGAGAGCGTCCGCCTTGGTGTTCTTGGACCCTGGACGATATGTTAAGTGGAACCTGGTGAAGAACAACGCCCACCGGGCCTGATGGGGTTTCAACCGTCACGCAACCCTGAGGTACTCCAAGTTACGATGGCCGGTGTAGGGCCTTGGCCCACTTAAAATGGCAGCAGAGACCGCATGGCCCTTTGTTCTATGATCAAAAGGAGAGACATTGAACTCAGTTTCCCAGGATCCTTCACAAATTCACAACTGGATGCAAAGTCCCGCCCATGGACCCAGTCTCAAACCCCATTGGTCGAGCAGCCTACGACCGATGACGTCATCTTTTCAACAAAACCAGAGGACAGATGAAGTTCGGCCTCTCTGTGCTAAGCTCTGCCTGGCTGTTAAGGGACATCTGTACTGTGCACGTACGGAGTTTTCCCTCCATTTGGACTGAGAACAAAGAGACCACGTTTTTCTAACCTCACCATTTGGCCATGGTAGAGTAAGATTAACTTAGCTTTGTTCAAGTCTTATAGTATACTTATATCAACCGGTTCAGTTTCACTGTAAAGCAACAGTGAATTTATTTTGAAAAACGGAAAGGCGACCAGTTTCCCTTCTCCCTCTTTTTCATTCAACGTTGACTACTTTCTGCATTCTTCTCCATCACTGGATCCGAAGAATAAAGCAGAGACGCGTCTTTTCGCTGACAAGCGTAAGACAAGGGACCATCCAGACCGTTTCTCCTGACCGCTCAATGCAACAGGAATTCCAACGGACAACCCTACTGAAATCACACAGGATTTCCCAAGTAAGGCTTGATATCTGGGCAGATTTAGTTTAGAAACTGTGATTTTTCTTGTGAAACTAAATCGTATTTTTGATTCTAAATGCTGATGTTTTGAGTATATTTGTATGTTAAACTCTGCTCTCTGCTTCGAGTTGGGAGATTTGTTTTAGTTTCTTTTGGGGTTACATTTGTTTTGTTGAGTGATTTGAACTAGTAATTCAGTCCCGCTGTTACGAGCGGTTACCCTTAACTAAACTGCATGCATTTTTCCTCTCTCTCGCTCTCATTCTCTCTCTCTCACTGATATTCACTGCGGCGCTGCGGTTTGTGTTCAACTCAGGCTGGTGAACCAAATTCTCCCGCCTGTTTCGTCAGTTCCTTTGTGTGTCCGCTCATTTCCACCCTCACGTGGTATCAGCTCCATTTTGGATTTAACCCTCCATTTTGAACATGATCCTCCATTTTGATTCCTTTGTTACCACACCTGGACACACACACACACACACACACACACACACACACACACACACTAGCATATAGCTCCACTGTTAGTTTAGGATTTCCTTGATTTTATTTTTGGATTATATTCGGATAGTATTGGCTGTGTTCACTACTGCTTGATTATAATAAATCTTGTTATATTGTAATAAGTACTCCTGTTTGTTTTTGTTTGAATATTGTGTTGAAGCCAACCTCTGCCACGTGAAGAACTCCCAAGTTACCTCAGAGTACTATTATTTTGTTGGTGTTAGAAACCAACTGTAACTAGATTACTATTAGATTTGTATACCAATAATTTAACTAGTTTTTCCCCTTTTTGATTATTTTGATTAACAATTAAGATACTCAACCTACAGGGTAGATTTTGTTTTATGAGACTCAATCAGTAACTTGCTATCATTTTTCTCTTTTCAAAGAGTGGTGCCCCGAGAATAGTTTAATGAGTTAAATTCTGTTTAATTACTATTTAATTATTTAATTGTTATTTGATTATTCCATAATTAATAACAATTGATTATTGATTATTTCTGGAGAATAGAGTTTAATGAGTTAAATTCTATTTAATTACCAATTTAATTATTTAATTGTTATTTAATTATTCCATAATTAATAACAATTAATTATTGATTATTTCTGATAGTAAAACTGGTTTAAACAACCAGTAGCACCTACATAATAATTGGTGCCCCATGTGAGGCCGTGATAACTGTTGGCTTCCTCCAATATTCTTGCAAATAACTAAATATTTTAGAGTAGCCAAAGGTTTCCCCTCTTGGCTTCCTTTTTCTACAGGAAGTTCAAACTGCTAAGACACAAGGCCGGTTGTGGTTGTGAACCATTGAAAATGTTGTGTTAGTGGTTGCTAGTTTGGTACTAATTCATTACTCCTTCTGTGTGTGTTTGAGAGATTCAGTCACTAGATACTAACAAAGTAGTCTGACGTGCGGAGTGTGTAGAAAGACTCCATTCAGCTGAAAAGGAAAGCCGAGAGGTCGCTGACGACCGAGTCCAGCAAGAGAGTCGAGACATACGGGCTAAAGCTCAAGAAGCACCCCGCTACCCCATCTTTGACCAGAGTGGGACAGAGGAATCAGAGGATGGCGCTACAGCGAAATACCCTACCCCTGGTTCAGGTAGTATTTCAAATCCGTTGCTCCAACTCCCGGAGTTAGAGCGCATCCCTGTTCGGGACGTGAGTCCACCACGTTTCGGAGGCAGGGCCACATTTCGGCAATCTTCCCCTCAGGCGTCTTTTAGGCCCCGCCCCAGCAGGACACCTTCCTCCCCACAAGGAGGAAGTGGTCTCACCCAACGCCATGGCAATGGGGCCAGGCACTGGTACTCATCCTCTGACGAGTCAGATGGATACAAGCGGGACCAAAACACAGTTCTACGCATGCGCCAGCTTGACTCCTTTGCGAAGGACATAGAACGTTTCGACCCAGCAAGCCAAGATTCAAATGTCAACGATTACCTTAAGGAAATCGAACATTGTCTTGCCGATTTGCCTCATGCCTCGGTGCGTGAGAAGTTGAAACTCATCTGGAAAACAACTTCCAGAAGCGTCCACGCTTTCGTTGAGACTCAACCACCGTGCATTCGTGACAGCTATCCGAGGCTTTGCAGGGTTCTGTGCGAGGAGTACTCGCCATATACTGATGAAACATCAGCCACCCTCAGTGCCATCCGCATCCAACAGAAGCAGTTGGAGCCTCCTAGGGAGTACTATAGGCGTTTAAGAAATGCATATTTCCAAGCAAGTAAGGAGCCATGTCTGGAAGAAGAGCGAGGATTCAGCTCTCTTCCTCCATACCCTTTACTCCTGTGTGCGAACCCACGTTACACTGATGTGTAAACAGGGTAGACCGACCATGCAGGGAATTAGGAAGATGGCCCAAATGACTTGGGAAACAGTCATGCGTCCGACTGATAAACCAGAAGACGATGTCAGAGTCCTAGACATCCAGTCTTCAGAGAGGACAGACTTAGGGCTTGAGGGCTATGAAATACCTCAGCCTAGAGTAAGCTGCGAAGCGGCAGTCCCAAAACGTTTGCCCAACCACCCACAGGGGGGTTGGAGAAACCAAGGGAATGACCACAAGAGTCCCTCCCAGGGTCAGAAAAAACAGAATCCCTCTCCAAAGAAAAGGAATGTCGGGTTTGTAAAAAGCCCCAGACAGTGGAATGGAAACAAAGGGAATCATTCGGAGCCTTCTGGAAAGAGTGATCTGAAGCGTCAGCTCAGCCTCATCCAGAAAAGCCTAGCGGATGTGACAAAGCACATCGAAGGGTCAGACGATGGCCACAAAAAACCCGATGGTGACAGTCCGTCAGTGTGACTAGCCCATACACTTCCCTGTTCTTTCCCCAAAGTCTACTTTGTAGGCTGGGAGAAGAACACAGGGAAGACCCAGACGCACCCAGTGGCAGTCATGCCCAATGCCCATGCTCCACTTTTTAAATTTTTGGGAGACCTTTCCACAAGTGTAATGCCAGACGCATATACACCTCAGTGTCGGTAGGAAGGTGTATAGACATCCATGCGTTACTGGACACTGGGTCTGAAATCAGCCTAATGTGCGAGGAGACTTTCACAGAAGTCGCCAGGGTGATGCTCTCTCATGGTAAACCACTGCAGACAGAGTCCTGTGATGTGAGCCTTGTCAGCTACACACAAAAAAGAGCCCCCATCACAAAACACGCTTGACTTGATATAACCTTCCAGGAGACGACCCTAAATCATCCCATTTACATCTGTGCTTTCGACACAGAACAACTTCTTATCGGCTGTGACCTGCTGGACTGACTGGCCCGACTGGCCCCGCTGATCGACTGCCTTCACCGGCACATGTGGGCCCAGGTCGCAACCCTGAATCCGGTCCATCTAGCCCACAGCCGTCACGCTTCAGACGACCGGGTCACTTATATCCAAGAGTCAGGAAAGACCACTTGTGACACTGTTCTTGAGTCAGCGCTTTGTCATTACCCAGACATCCAGACTCATCTTGGCTCTGAGCCTCTTGAGTTATCTGTGACTCCACTGACACCACAGCTTGGCGGACCCATGAGCACCCACGAATCATTCCTTTGCTCACTAGAAAACTCAAACCCAGCTTTGTACAGCCCCTGCATAGCTGGAGGCGTGCATGCTAACGGTATCTTGGTACCTGATGTGTTTGTCGCACTTTGGTCTGAGAAGTCTGCTGTTAGTCAAGCTTTGCACGACAAGTTGTGTCAGAACAACTCCTCTCTGTCTTTCGTGTGCAAAAGTCACCGCCTTCTTTCTGCAGAGTCACCGCAGAGGCCCATCAAGGCTACTGGGATATGGCTCTTTCCATTCAAATTGGAAAGAAGAGGTTTACACACTTCATGAGTGTGATTCCCCAACTTGATCCCTCACTCCTCGTGGGGGCCGATATCCTTGTTAGGTTAGGTGCTCTACTGGACACTGTCAACCAGGTCCTATGGTCTCAGGCAATCATTAAAAACCATCCGGCAGCGGCTGATCCAGAACACATGTTGTCTGATCAGACCATCCCTCAGGCGTGTCAGGCAGCGAGCGAGTTTGACCTGACTATCCCAGCTAGAACTGCAGGTGCCCCTGTCCGCCTCATGATCCTCAAGGGACAGATGATACCTGGTTCACAGGCATTCTTCCAACCCTTACCATACTTCTGGGAGCTCAGCCTGACCGTCTGTGGTACACCTCTGCTTGAGCTCAACAACCGCTCAGCTTACTTGCTTGTCCAGAACCTAATGAACATACTAATTGTTGTGACGGCACGTAGACCATTAGGGTTGCTGATCGACAGCTCGTTTCATGACTTCGAGCTGACAGTGCCCGTGATTGGAGAGCTGCCTCCATCCTTGACGAGGGGGGAGAACCTCGAACCCCTCCTTCTCACCTTCCCGAACAAAATGATCACAGTTGATTGTCATGAGGGGCTACATAATAAAGAAGTCTGCAGTACTGCCTTGGGCACGGAAACGGACATGATTGTGTATGCCCTCACTGCTCACTCGGGTGACATGATTTCAACTGGTGATGAAGCCGGTTCCCCACCAGAGGCACCTTATCCAGGATTCAAGGATGAAATAGCACAACAACTCACTAAGGCAGACGCCTTAACGACAGAGGGTCAAAGACAAGAACTGCGGAAGTTGTTTTACGACTTCCAACAGATCTTTTCAAGGGATTCCAACGACTGTGGAATCACCGAACTCCATACAGTTCGTATCCCAACTGACCCAAATGCACCACCCACATTCGTACGCCAGTACATAATTCCTTTAGCTGCCTACGAGTCAATCCAAGAGATACTTGACACGTTGCTAAGGAAACGCATTATTCGGGAGTGTAACTCCACATACAACTCACCATTGTGGCTGGTGTTGAAGCCAAATGGAAAGTGGTGCTTGACAATTGACTATCGACAACTGAACAAACAGGTCCCTCTTTCACGATGGCCCATGATCCACCTGGATCAGGAGCTTGCGAAAGTGAAAAGAGCCTGTTTCTTTTCGACCGTCGATGTGTCCAATGGGTTTTGGACAATGACAGTCGACCCAGTAGATCAGTACAAGCTGGCTTTCTCTTTTGGCAGTCAACAGTTCACTTGGAACCGATGCCCATTCGGATATTCAAACTCTCCAGCTGAGTTTAATATCTTCTTGCACAAAGCCATGAGTGATGCTGCTGCCTGCAGCAACCTGATCTATGTGGATGACATCCTCATGCGAAGTCAGACATTTGAAGAACATCTGACTGAAATACGATATGTGCTCAGCCAGCTTTCCAGCGCAGGAGCCAAGCTGGCCCTCTCCAAGGGTCAGTGGTGCCGCACCAAGGTGAGTACGTGGGCAAACAGGGAGAGTTCAAGCCATCCAAAACATCAAAGCCCCAACCGACGTGTCGGGACTCAGGAGCTACTTGGGCATCTGCAACTACTCCAGACAGTTCATCGAGGACTATGCGGAGATAGCCAGGCCCCTTACTGAGCTCCTCCGGAAAGACAAGATCTTTGAATGGGGAGACCCTCAAGAGCAGGCTTTCAGAGAACTGAAAGCAAAGCTCTGTTCAGCTCCTTGTCTTGCCTACCCAGACAAGGATAAGGAGTTTAATTTAGAGGCGAGCTTCTCCTCCCACTGCCTCAGCGCCACCCTGGAACAGAGGTATGACAAAGAGAACCGAGTCGTTGCCTATGCAAGCCGATCTCTGAGCAGTGTAGAGCTGAAGTTCTCTGACTGTGAGAGAGCCCTCCTAGCCACAGTCTGGGCTGTGGAACACTTTTGCAGCTACATCGGGGGTCAGAAGGTAATCACTGAAACTTGCCACCAGCCTGTCTCCTTCCTCAATAGCCAGCGGCTAAGAGAAGGACGAGTGTCCAACAGTCGCATCGCGTCATGGATGATGGCACTACAAGGCTACGACATCGAAGTCAGGTACGCTCAGAACCACAAGATGGCTTTGGGTCAGGGCCTGGCCGAGTGCCATCATTGTGACTGCGAAGGACAGACAGGTTCCCCGCCCTTCCTCGTTACCACTCCTTCTCTTCCCTCAAATCATCATTACTATGATGAAACCGTCTGTCAAGACCTCCCGAAGGTTTACGTGGATGGCTGCTCTTTTCACCATGAGAGCCAGACCTGAGCTGGAGTGGGCATAGTCTGGGTCAATTACAATTACTGGGACAGTTACCAACTTGGTGCAAAGACTAGCCAGTACGCGGAAATTGCCGCAGCACTCATTGTGTTGCAACAAGCCGCTAGGTCGGCTATTGTGCAGTTGGTAGTCTGCTCCGACTCTAACTACGCATGTCACAGTTTCGTCTCACACTTCCCCACGTGGAAAGAAAATGGCATGAAGAATGCCAGAGGTAAAGAGATCAAACACTCTGAACTCTTCTTGGCTTGTGACCAACTCGTGACTGACCGAGGGATGACTGTGGATTGGAAGAAGGTCAAAGGTCATTCACAAACTCTTGGCCCCGACAAAGAGAGCAACGATGAAGCTGATCGTTTAGCTAAGCGAGGTGCAGTAGAGGGCCCACTATGGGAATTCAAGGAGGAGTGGCTCCCTAAACCACTGTCTTGCTCGGTGAATGCTCTCACCTGTAGACAGGCAAGAGAGAACCAGGTAAATCCCCAAAACTGCTTGCATACTGTGAACCTGGGTCGACAACCGTGTGACACAGACTTGAGTGCCATGCAGGAACGGGACCCGGTTATCCAGGCAATCCGGCAGCGGTTGAGGGAACCTCAAACACAACAGGTCCTACCATCCTTACAAAATGGGTGGAGTGTTTGCCAGCACCCAATGACACGGCTGAAACCACAGCACTCATGCTGATGAACCATGTGTTCAGCCGTTGGGGGCTACCTCTCTCAATCGACTCGGACAGAGGCACTCATTTCACGGTGGCTGTGATGAAAACAATGTGGGAAATGTTGGGTGTGGAAGCCAAATTCCACACTGCATACCGCCCCCAGTCATCAGGTCAGGTTGAGCGAACCAACCGTACCATTGTCAGCATGCTCAAGAAGTATGTCAACAGCAATGGCAAAGATTGGGACGTGAAACTCCCTTTGGTACTGATGGCCATCAGGTCTACTCCACACCGCACCACGGGGGTCACACCCTTTGAAATGATGACTGGGAGGGAAATGACTCTCCCACTGCATCTGCTGTACCGTCCAGAAGATGTCAGTGTTGCAACCGCATATACTGCACATCAGTTTGTGACCGAGTTACGGAAACACCTCCAAACTATGTTTGCTTGGGCCCAAACAAACCTGGAAACCAGTGTCAAAGGACAAAAGGCCTATTACGATAGGAAAACGTCTGACCGCGAATATAAAGTAGGTGATAAAGTCTTCTACTTCAAGTTCGCTAAACCGGTGGGAATCACCAAAAAGTTCCTACCAAGCTGGTCGAGCCCCTTTGATATTATAGGGAAGCTCTCTCCGGTAGCTTACCAAATCCGTAACTCGAAGCCAAACCAAACACCAACGTACAAATGGGTCCATTCAAATCAGATCAAACCCTTTGAACAGTCTCCACTTCAAAGGGGAGCGGACCCACAACAATAGTGTCTCTTGTAATTGGGTGTAGCATGCTTTACTTTAGCATGAACTAACCCTTAAGACTACTCCCTCAAACACATGGTAACGAGACTCTTGTATGTTTCAGGATGAAATTCCTTTGGATCCTTGGCATCTTCCTCAACCTACAGCTCGCACAAGCCAATGAGGTGGTAGAAACTGGCCCGCCAACCAGTATTGTCCTACAGGAGACCCCTGGGCTCTTAATCACCCATTGCCACCTCTACACCCAAAGAATATACGTTCGTTTAGATCCTTGGGATGTGTATCGCAAACATATCCAGTTACCTCCACAGATGACGGAGGGCAGAGTAAGCGGAACCCAAACCCAGGACACAGTTGAACATGCCAAACTGACAACTGTCCATATCCTAGAACAACTGCAGAAATTCCTAGTCACAGAGGAAGAACTCAGTGGGAATAAATGACCAAAGCGGTTCCTCGGTGGCCTGCTAGTAGCAGCATCGGCCATTGGTTCCCCGTTCTCTATCGACCTTTCGGCTGCCAACTCCGTCAGTCTTGGTACACTCCAAAGACAAATGGGTGAACTTAATGAGGAAATGCCGTAAATCGAAGAGAAACTCCTGTTACAACAAGAACAGTTACAGGATCTGGGTAAAACCCTACAGGGTACCATACTCACTGTAAACATGCACTCAGCAATTCTAAATAACACTCTGCATGCTCTGGATGCCTTGTCAGAAGTTGTGAGATCAGACATAACATATGTGCGAAAGGTTAGAGATCTAATGCATGACCTTGTAAGGGAAATTAGCACGTCAGTTAACAGCCTGAGTGGGGGAAAGATCCCATCCTACCTAGTTCCCCTAAACATGGTTGAACAAATCCTTAGATCGGCCACTACCACCATTGTGCAAACTTCTCAGATACATCTGGCATACAGCCTTGGCAGTGCAATACCCATCCATGTAAATCCTCAGAACCTAGAGATAGGATTTTTCCTTAACTTACCCATTATAGAGAAACAGAACATTTACCGACTGAAATCCATATTGAACATTGGGTTTTGGAAGAATAATGTACATGTACATATCAAAACACCACCGGTGCTTGCCTACCACGATGATGACCCCTCTCTCTACCTTATTCCCAATCTGAGCATGTGTACAAACACCAAGGACATACATTGGGTTTGCCCCAGCAACCCCTTTATCAGAGATATAACCAACCACCTGTGCGGTCTGAGGGCTGACACCCCAGAGCAAAAATGCCAGGCTAGTATGTCTGTTAAAGACGAAGGGACATAATCTAGGGTAGAAAGAGCTGGTAGTCGATGGCTTGTCAGTACCCCTGCCACCGAGATCCTAATGTCATACGACTGTCATGACACAAACACTAAATTAACAATCCCAAACCAAACGGTGTTCTTGAAGGTCCCACAAGGGGCCACGGTACATATAGCCGATATTGTCCTCTACCATCTCAGTCCAGAGAGACACGATTCAGAGATTGAGATGATGGACGCATTCAGAGGCCACAACCTCACTATTGACGACACCCTTCAACAACAGCTTCTAGCTGAAGGGACCAAATTAGTAAAGTTCAGTCTCAAATCGACTGGTCTCACGACTACATTTTTCAATTGTATAGGAAATTTATCGGCTTATCAAGAACACCCCATCAGTTTGACTGCCCTTGGGCTCCTCCTTAGTGGTTGGATCATCACGGCAGGTATCGCATACGCTATGCACAGACACATCCAAACACTACACACTACACTGGATGCAATGACTCTCATTCCACAGCGTTTCAAGCTAATGTCTACCCCTCTACCACTAACTGCTCCTAACTCTGCCCAGGAACAGTTATACTAACTGTAACAATCTTTCCCATTTTCCTTTTCATAATCATTGAAAACTCAGGGATAACAAAGGGTTGTTGCAATGTTTGATGTGTTTTACCAATGTGAAGTGCTGTTTTGAATTATGTTAGCTAGCCTAGTTAGAATTCATCTGCCCAGATGTTACCTACTATGACTGCCCAGGTCAAAAGCCTTTATGAACTGCTAATGTTTCCAGGAACTAAGCTCATGCAAACCCAGGACACATGGACTGTACAACTTCCGGGTTGCTCTCAAGGACTGTGGCAGGAACCCTAACCTTAAGACCAAAGGGGGGAGGTGTAGGGCCTTGGCCCACTTAAAATGGCAGCAGAGACCGCATGGCCCTTTGTTCTATGATCAAAAGGAGAGACACTGAACTCAGTTTCCCAGGATCCTTCACAAATTCACAACTGGATGCGAAGTCCCGCCCATGGACTCAGTCTCAAATGCCATTGGTTGAGCGGCCTATGACCAATGATGTCATCTTGTCAACAAAACCAGCGGACAGATGAGGTTCGGCCTCTCTGTGCTAAGCTCTGCCTGGCTGTTAAGGGACATCTGTACTGTGCACGTACTGAAGGAGTTTGCCCTCCGTTTGGACTGAGAACAAAGAGACCACATTTTTCTAACCTCACCATTTGGCCACGGTAGAGTAAGATTAACTTAGCTTTAAAGTCTTATAGTATACTTATATCAACTGGTTCAGTTTCACTGTAAAGCAACAGTGAATTTATTTTGAAAAACGGAAAAGCGACCAGTTTCCCTACTCCCTCTTTTTCATTCAACATTGACTACTTTCTGCATTCTTCTCCATCGCTGGATCCGAAGAATAAAGCAGAGACGCGTCTTTTCGCTGATGAGCGTAAGACAAGGAACCATCCAGACCGTTTCTCCTGACCGCTCAATGCAACAGGAATTCCAACGGACAACCTTACTGAAATCACACAGGATTTCCCAAGTAAGGCTTGATATCTGGGCAGATTTAGTTTAGAAACTGTGATTTTTCTTGTGAAACTAAATTGTATTTTTGATTCTAAATGCTGATGTTTTGAGTATATTTGTATGTTAAACTCTGCTCGCTGCTTCGAGTTGGGAGATTTGTTTTAGTTTCTTTTGGGGTTACGTTTGTTTTGTTGAGTGATTTGAACTAGTAATTCAGTCCCACTGTTACAAGCGGTTACCCTTAACTAAACTGCATGCATTTTTCCTCTCTCTCGCTCTCATTCTCTCTCTCTCACTGATATTCATTGAGTGAGTGGCGCCACAGTTTGTGTTCAACTCAGGCTGGTGAACCAAATTCTCCCGCCTGTTTCGTCAGTTCCTTTGTGTATCCGCTCATTTCCACCCGCACGTGGTATCAGCTCCATTTTGGATTTAACCCTCCATTTTGATTCCTTTGTTACCACACCTGGACACACACACACACACACACACACACACACACACACACACACACACTAGCATATAGCTCCACTGTTAGTTTAGGATTTCTTTGATTTTATTTTTGGATTATATTCGGATAGTATTGGCTGTGTTCACTACTGCTTGATTATAATAAATCTTGTTATATTGTAATAAGTACTCCTGTTTGTTTTTGTTTGAATATTGTGTTGAAGCCAACCTCTGCCACGTGAAGAACTCCCAAGTTACCTCAGAGTACTATTATTTAGTTGGTGTTAGAAACTAACTGTAACTAGATTACTATTAGATTTGTATACCAATAATTTAACTAGTTTTTCCCCTTTTTGATTATTTTTATTAACAATTAAGATACTCAACCTACAGGGTAGATTTTGTTTTATGAGACTCAATCAGTAACTTGCTATCATTTTTCTCTTTTCAAAGAGTGGTGCCCCGAGAATAGTTTAATGAGTTAAATTCTATTTAATTACTAATTTAATTATTTAATTGTTATTTGATTATTCCATAATTAATAACAATTAATTATTGATTATTTCTGATAGTAAAACTGATTTAAACAACCAGTAGCACCTACACCAGTGATGACTTGAAAGGGGTGACGGGAACCCTCCAGCCAGTGGCATCATTCCTCAAGCACCAGCTTGATGGCCAGAAGCTCCCAGTTGCTGATGTCGTAGTTCTGCTCAGCTGGGAACAGTTTGCGTGAGAAGTGCAAGGGTGTAGTTTGGTGGGACTCCCCTGCCCCTGGGAGAGGACTTCTCTGACACTGGTGGTGGAGGCGTCTACTTAGACCACGAAAGGTAGTTCAGGATTGGGGTGTACGAGGATGAGAGTGGAGGTGAAGGCATCCTTGAGCCGTTGTAAGGTGGCGGCTGCAGATGTAGGCCAGGACAGGGACTTGGAACGGAGGAGTGAAGTGATGGGTGCGGTGAGGGTGCTGTAATTTCGAATGAACCGGCGGTAGAAATTAGCGAACCTGAGGAAGCATAGTAACTCCTTTATCGTGGTCAGTGGTGGCCAAGACTGGACTGCCTGAACCTTCCCTTGGTCCATCTCCACTCCCTCTGGGCCGATGTTAAAACCCAGGAATTGGACACAGGGCTGATAGAAAGTTCACTTCTCTGACTTGAGGAACAAATGATGTTTGCGGAGCTTCCGCATGACAGCGTCACATGATGGATATGCTCAGGGAGGTTTTGGGAGAAGATGAGGATGTCGTCAATGTATATGATCACGAAGTGTTGGAGGAATTCCCTGAAGATCCAATTCATGAAACCTTGGAAAACGGAGGGGGCATTGGCCAGGCCATACGACATCACCTGGTATTCGTAATGCCCTGTGGGCATGACAAAGGCGGTCTTCCACTTGTCCCCCTTCCGTATCCGGACCAGGTTGTAAGCGCTGTGCAGGTCCAATTTAGTGAACACTGTTGCTCCTCTAAGCAATTACAGGGCAGCCGGAACCAAGGGAAGGGGATAGCGGTACTTGATGAAGACACTGTTGAGGGCACGGTAATCGATGCAAGGTCTTAAACCTCCATCCTTGGCCACGAAGAAGAAACTGTAAGTGGCAGGGGAGGTTGATGGTCATATGTATCCCTGGGACAAGGCCTCCTCCAAATACTCCTCCATTGCCTTCTGCTCAGGTAGTGAAAGGGAATAGACTGCAGTTGGGCACCAGGAAGCAGGTCGATGGCACAGTCCCATGGTCTGTGTGGAGGGAGGAGTTGAGTAGGAGTTGGGCTCTTGGAGGGAACAGCATTCTTCGACTGCAGACAGGGGAGGATTAGACACTCATGGAAACAATTTGGACCCCAGGACAGCACCTCTCCTGACGTCCAGGATACCACAGGAAAATGTTGAGCCAACCAGGAATGACCGAGGATGATGTCGGAAGTCGAGCCGTCTAACACCAGGAAGGAGATATCCTCAAAGTGAGTTGCACCCACACGCAGGAGAATGAGAGCTGTCTGATGGGTAATGTGTCCCTTCCCCAAAGGTTGGCCAACAATAGAGTGGATTGGGTGCGCGTTGGGGCAAGCGGTTAGTTGGAGGTGGAGCTGCCGGCAGAGTGCCCGTGAGATGAGGTTGGCAGCCACACCGGAGTCGAGGAGGGCCGACACTGTGAAGGAGAGGGTCACAGAGGAGACAGTCAAAGTGGTGCTCATGGGTGAGTAGATGGTTGGAGAGGTGGTGACTGAATTCACCGTGAGTTTAGGTGGTCGGATTGGGCATTTGGCAATGTGATGGCCAGCGGCTCCGCAGTAAAGGCAGAGATGGGCTTGAATGCGGCGTTGTCACTCAGAGGGGTTCAGACGAAATTAATCTACTTGCATGGGCTCCTCAGAAGGCCCGGGGTGGTGGATGGAAGGTGTTGGTTTGGGTGGAGAGAGGGTTACGGTGGTTACAGCCAGGCAGGACTTCATCTGGTTGGCCACGCAGATGGAGAGTTGAATAAAATGCTTCAGCCCCATATTGTCATCGTAGGCAGAGAGCTGAAGACGGAGGGCTGGTTCCAGTCCTTGGCGGTAGGTGGTGAGGAGAGCTGGTTCATTCCAGCCGCTGGCAGCCGCCAGGGTCCGAAACTGAAGGGCATAGTCGGAGACTTGTCATCTGTCTTGGCAGAGACAATACAATTGCTCATGAACTTGAGTCCCCAATGTGGCGGTGGAACACCTCAACCTGTTGGTATGCAATCCCCCACACTCCGGAGTGACGTCACTCTGCTTACATTTACTATATAATTTACTGTCTAGAAATGTAATTAATGTTAACAAATTCTTTTCAAAGGTCTAAGGGTTCAACATTGATATCCGATCTCTGTTTCACAATAGCAATGCTCCAGAAACAGTAATTTAGTTATTTTTGCCAGGAGTACAAATGAGAACATGCTAAATCAAAACGGGACTTCATACCTTTTTTTATGAAAACGCGATCACCAGATGAATCCAGTTCGCCACACTTGGGTAAATTGTCCATGACAAGCGTTCAGTGAAAAACATCCAATAGCACTTTTTGTCCACAAAAGTGATAAATCTGAGAAATATTGATATATTCTCCATTGTTTACATGAGATCTCGCCTGAAAGAATTACCCTTCGTCATCGTTCAACAAACTATGCAATCTGAGCAGCATTTATGTTGTAAAACTGTATATGATCTTATATATTAGAGTCTCATAAACAAAATAAGCCCGTCTCCAAAGTCTATTATTAAAAATGGTGCGTAGTTTTATTCATGATAGCCAAGCAGTGCAGTCAGATTTTGTGTCGTCTTGAAAGGCGGAGCCTTACTTTTACTCTGTACACCACCAGCGATTTTTCCTGTGGTAAATTGCTGATGGACAAAATGTTTAGCCAATGAGAAGACGATTCCAATGGTGAGCATGTTTTATATATTGCACTGGTAGATTTGAGTTTTTTTATTTTTTATTCTGCAACGTGGATTCCACAATTCACCAGCAAGATACCCTGTGACACAATTCTGTGACACACCTATGTTTCAACACAAATGTTCCTTCTACATCCCGCGGTGCTTTTATCATTGTCGTTCTGGATGGATCCTCGTCGCCCAAAAAAAGTTTTTTCTCCTGAGGACGTTCTAGAGGAGGTCTGTTGAAGCAGTGAGTAGAATGCCTCAGAAAATGAACTGAGCAATGATTCAGCAAACGAAGAAGAGTCACTTCTAGCTCGGTGAGTTCCAACACATTTCATTTTTGCTTATTTACAACAGTGAAAAATACAAAACTGTGATACTGTATGTTATATGGTAAACTGTGTACTATTATAGATTCTTTTATCGCTCACATATATATATGTCTTTTAAATAATAGTATTATTATATTCTATTATATATAAGTGCTAATACTATTTGTTATATGGTCAAATGTATAGTATTTTATATCACACACACATGATTGTTTATGGCCACTGACTGCAGCCTGTATGAGTGGCCATACATTTTTTGGTTCTGTTTGTATGGAGACAAAATATTGTCCTATTTGTACCACTTTGTGGACATAGCAGTTGCGAATGCATTCATCCTTCTTTGTCAGATGGCACGAATGAAGAATCAATGACCACTCAGACAGAAAGCCTTCAGAGAGACTCTTATTATGGACTTGGCGAATTTGGGGTCTCAGGATGAGAATGTTCCACCATCTCCTGGTATTCACCACATGCCAAGGTACATAACTCCAGATAGCACAAAAATGGAAGAAAAAAAATAAAAATAAAAATAATAATAATAATAATAATAAATAAATAATAAATATATATATTGCAGACTTTGCAAGCTAAAGACCCCACTGATGTGCGATACTTGTGGTGTTGCATTGTGCTTGCTACCGACACGTTCCTGCTACAAAGAGTGGCACAGTATTCAAAACTAGGCTTTATGTTCTGTATACAACTTGTAAATAGATATTGTAAAAGTATATTTTGTAAATAGTTGTTTTCTTATAGTTCTATAGTGATTTTGTTGCTTAATAGCGTTAAACTTTTGTACTATTTCATGGCATTTATTCAGATTTTTAAATAAAATAAAAACATTTTAACTACACAAAATTGTGTCATATTTTAAAATTGGGGGTAAAAAAAAAAATAGTTTAGTAGATGTGGTACATGTAAAAATAACTAAAATAGCTTTCTCTAGCCCTCGGATTATTTTGTTACCAAGTGGCCCTTTGGAAACTCCAAGTGGCCGTTTTAGGTTTTGTCCCTAGTCAGAGAAAAAAGCTTGCAGGAAACTCATTTTTTGTTAGATCATCTTCAAATTTGAAACATAACATCTTTAGACATGTGGCTTTGAGAACATTGTATTTCTGGGTTGTCTTGGCACTTTTATTATTGTTTTTTTTAGATGATGAAAAAAATGTTCAGCACAAAATACTTCCATTACTATAAACTTCAGCTTCTCTATTTAAAAATAAAAATAAATTTCTGAAACTTGGGAAATAAAAGCCCCAAGTGTCTTCTTTCAAAAGATACTACAACTGTGTCCATACTCCAAAGGGTCCAGTAAATACAACCATTTAAGTTCATGTATGTCGTTTTCATGGTTTGTGCTCAAAAAGGGGGTGGTATCAACAGATTAAAATGGGCGACGAAAGCACTGTAGGTTTGGATCACGGGGCCATTTTGATTCCATATTGTCGTGGTCCACTGTAGAGGTTGTGACGGACATTAATTTCACTGCTATTGGTGAGGGGCCCCACCGCATGCGGCGCCGAGGCCCCAGCTTGGCCCGGCGGCCCCCCGGAAAGTGTTTTCCGGCGCGCCCGCCCGCCTCGTCCCCTCAGTCCGCGTCCCCGCCTGTTGTTCTACGTTTCCACGTGCCTTTGCGCTTTTTTTGCATCGCTATGGGTGAAGGCGGCGCCGTCTCGTGCCGTGTCCCGGCCCGACGGCTGGTTTTTCCTTCCTTCGCTCTTTTGGGACCTCAGTCTCCAGGACACGTCGCGCTCAACGCGTTCGCATGCTTTTTTCCGACACGCCCCCTGGGCCCGCACCGCAGTCGGTGATGGGACCTTTGGTCCAAAAAGTGATGCTGAAAAAAAAATTTGTTGAAAAAAATGACAGTATTTTCGGGAGAGGGTGTAAGACCCAGGCCCTCCGCCGAACCGGCTGAGGCCGAGAGGGTGCACCTTGGTGGGCATGAATCGGCTGCATGTACCTCCTGGAGGTCCAAAAAGTGATGTTGAAAAATGGGTTAGGGTTAGGATTAGGCGACTACCTAAATGGCCTAGATCACCTCGCGGACATCACACACCTCATCGAGGCTTTCAAGCGGTCCTGTTTGGGGTCACGGCCGACCTTCAAACTACAGGTAACTACTGAATTGTTTAAAACAATTTTATTTTAAAACATACTCTCCATATGCTGCACATATTTACACACACACACACACACAATGACCTGCAAGGCTATTTTAAATTAATATATCTATATAGATTTATATAGATTAAGTCTCAAGTATCTCTGCAAGTTGGTGCCTGGCAAATTCAGAGGCCTGCAAAGCAAAATGATTTAAATTTCCTCTCAGTTTACTGTGATTCCCTTGATATTAAAAATATGTTATATATAATATTACTATACATAATATTGTGATATTGTGAGGTAGTGTTGTGATACTGCTTTCTAGATGATAAATTGTCAATTTTATTTATTTATAAACTTTTATGAAGTTTATTTAATGTACTGTATAATGTTTTTCTTTGAAAACATTGAAAAGGAAGCTCCCGTCTCCTCATTATTCGTGTCCTGACTGACACAAAGGGGTGTTTACTGCTAATAATTTTTTTTACATTTCTGACCTCTCATATCTGGCCCTTTCATCCAATAAATGACAATAAATCAAATATAAATTCAAGTATATTTACTAAGTCTAATAATATATATATATATCTAAATGATGAGACCTAAATTTGACCCATGATCTGTCCTTTTCTGAACAGAATACAGCAGTGTCATTAGGTTCAATGCAAATGGGATGTTCTAAGCTTTTCCATGATATGACATATGTGTATATTTGTCCTGTTTGGGAGTTAAAGGCCTAATTTGTGTGTGTATATATAATTATTAGATATACACTATATTGCCAAAAGTATTCGCTTACCCATCCAAATAATTGAATTCAGGTGTTCCAATCACTTCCATGGCCACAGGTGTATAAAATGAAGCACCTAGGCATGCAGACTGCTTCTACAAACATTTGTGAAAGAATGGGCCGCTCTCAGGAGCTCAGTGAATTCCAGCGTGGTACTGTGATAGGATGCCACCTGTGCAACAAGTCCAGTCGTGAAATTTCCTCGCTACTAAATATTCCACAGTCAACTGTCAGTGGTATTATAACAAAGTGGAAGCGATTGGGAATGACAGCAACTCAGCCACGAAGTGGTAGGCCACGTAAAATGACAGAGCGGGGTCAGCGGATGCTGAGGCGCATAGTGCGCAGAGGTCGCCAACTTTCTGCAGAGTCAATCGCTACAGACCTCCAAAGTTCATGTGGCCTTCAGATTAGCTCAAGAACAGTGCGTAGAGAGCTTCATGGAATGGGTTTCCATGGCCGAGCAGCTGCATCAAAGCCATACATCACCAAGTGCAATGCAAAGCGTCGGATGCAGTGGTGTAAAGCACGCTGCCACTGGACTCTAGAGCAGTGGAAGACGCGTTCTCTGGAGTGACGAATCACGCTTCTCCATCTGGCAATCTGATGGACGAGTCTGGGTTTGGCAGTTGCCAGGAGAACAGTACTTGTCTGACTGCATTGTGCCAACTGTGAAGTTTGGTGGAGGGGGGATTATGGTGTGGGGTTGTTTTTCAGGAGCTGGGCTTGGCCCCTTAGTTCCAGTGAAAGGAACTCTGAATGCTTCAGCATACCAAGAGATTTTGGACAATTCCATGCTCCCAACTTTGTGGGAACAGTTTGGGGATGGCCCCTTCCTGTTCCAACATGACTGCGCACCAGTGCACAAAGCAAGGTCCATAAAGACATGGATGAGCGAGTTTGGTGTGGAAGAACTTGACTGGCCTGCACAGAGTCCTGACCTCAACCCGATAGAGCACCTTTGGGATGAATTAGAGCGAAGACTGCGAGCCAGGCCTTCTCGTCCAACATCAGTGTCTGACCTCACAAATGCGCTTCTGGAAGAATGGTCACAAATTCCCATAAACACACTCCTAAACCTTGTGGAAAGCCTTCCCAGAAGAGTTGAAGCTGTTATAGCTGCAAAGGGTGGGCCGACATCATATTAAACCCTATGGATTAAGAATGGGATGTCACTTAAATTCATATGCGTCTAAAGGCAGATGAGCGAATACTTTTGGCAATATAGTGTATTTAAGGTAAATGTGTGCTACAAAAAATATTGCTATGACTATGTGCCTTTAGTAAAAATGGTTAAATATTCTTTTTCTAGGTCTCTTAAACATTATCCTTTACAGTGTGTTAAACAAGAGTTTAAATATATTAATTGACTTTGATAAAGTATTTTCAAAAACTCACTTTAAAAAAAGTTACCAAGACACCCATTGTTGAAAGGACTCTAATGACCCTTGCACCTCCACTAAACTGATTAACACAAACAATACACTTTAACTATAAAAACATAACTGCAAAACAAATATAAAAACAAGGAACATGACTTCATTGATCAACACAAGCAATACACCTTGTTAACTATAAAAACATAACTGCAAAACAAATCTAAAAAAGGAACATGAACACAAGAACTAGAAAAAAAGATGAATACTACACTAGAAATACATATCTCTAAATAGAAAAAAAAAAACGTAACCGTAAAAACAAAGACTAGCGGGTGATGTAACAAAAATAACAGAAGAACATCAGCAAAAAGAACAAACTTCCTACAAATTAAAGAATTTAAGAACTAAAAGAACAGCAAAAAAAAAAAAAAAAAAAAAGAAAGAAACCCACAGCAGGCACTGGGCAGGCACAAACCCGCACCTTAAAACACTGCCGACCAAGAACTTGCCCATCCTGTGTCTCCAAGGTGATAATGGTCAGGACTGGCCTCCTAGGTCATCCCACCCATGCAACTACTGTTGCACATGTAGTTCAGCAGTATGGTGGTTCCCACTGAACCCAACTTTGGGGACTCATAGGGCAGACTCACTATGCCTCCTGGTGTGCAGGTCCTCATGGTACTGGGCTCTCTGACTGCATATATATATATATATATATAAAAAACAGTATTTCATAACTGCAAAACAAATCTAAAAAAGGAACATGAACACAAGAACTAGAAAAAAAAGATTAATACTACACTATAAATATGATCTCTAAATAGATAAAAAACTAAGACTAGCGGGTGATGTAACAAAAACAAAATAACAGCAGCAAAAAGAACAAACTTCCTATAAATTAACAAAGAATTTAAGAACTAAAAGAACAGCAAAAAAAAAAAAAAAGAAAAAAGAAAAGAAATCAACAGAGGCAAAGTCAATGACACGAAACAACTCAAACTCCAATATTTCTATAAAAAAATGTTTAGCCTCCTATGTTAAATGGTGGATCGCTGCCTAGAACATGCATGCAGTAGCAGCAGACCAAGGCCATTAGCCAGAACAAAAGCTGTGATCCGCCCAATTAGCATTCCATTGTGTATGTGTCTGGGATGTGGGTTGAGATGTATGAACTCTACAAATCAGGCCTTTAACTCACCCAAACTGGACAAATATACATGTCATATCATAGAAAAGCTTAGAATGTCCCCTTTGCATTGAACCTGATGACACTGCTGTATTCTGTTCAGAAAAGGACAAATGGGTCAAATTTAGGTCATTTTCAGTGCGTGAGCTAGGCCTGCTGGTACTTTGTCAATTCTGTAGTATAAAATGCCCTACAAGATTGCAAGATACAGCAACATCATTAGACTCATTGCAAAGGGGAGATTCTAAGCTTTACAATGATATGGAATATGTGTATATTGTCCAGATTGGGCTGAATTGTAGGGCGTTTTATACAACCTTTTAAACAGTGCAAATGGGCCTACCCCAGGCAGTGAAAATGACTGATTAACACAAGCAATACACCTTGTTAACTATACAAACTGCAAAACAAATTTAAAAAAGGAACATGAACACAAGAACTACAAAAAAGTTTACTACTACACTATAAATACATATTATCTCTAAATAGATAAAAAAAAAAAAAAAAACGTAACCAAATAACTCAAATATAAACTCAAATATATATTTTTTAAGTCTAATATATATCTAAATGGAGACTTAAATTTGACCCATGATCTGTCCTTTTCTGAACAGAATACAGCAGTGTCATTAGGTTAAATGCAAAGGGGATATTTTAAGCTTTTCCATGATATGACATGTATATTTATCCTGTTTGGGTGAGCTAAAGGCCTGATTTCTGCCGTGTGCCAGATAATGGTGCACACCCTCCTGTTGGCTCTCTGTAAACTGCTACCTTCGTCTCCACAGCTATATGCACCTCCTGGCTGGTGGCAGGTTGAATTTTGTAGCTGCAGTAAGAAAAATGTGACATGAAATGTCAATTGTGATGTGACTGTCTGGTAAGAGGGTAAAATATAAGAAAATGTTAACATTTAAAGATGAGCACATGGATTTATGTAGGTACATACATTTCATGGAAGCGATGCATGTCTTGTGAGACACTGTGAACAGGTTCGCCAGTGGATGAAACAAAAACTTGTCAGATGTACCATTGTTGTATCAAGGCCAAATGGACTCATGGTACACCCGAAACCACTGTGTAAACAAGACAGTTACTTGACTCTAAAACATTGTAAGCAATATACACTTTGAATCATACTAAAACTTACAGCTTCCTCCTCCTGCGTCAAGGCAAATACAGCGATCTGCATGGTCGATGTTTTGTGTTTGCTGATGCCAGCCACAAGCCTGCCATTATATGCCTTTCTGTTCACCCACTCTGACACCTGAAAAACATTGAAAAATTTAAATGTACTAATGCATATATTTCCAAATAACCATTACAGCATATCACAGGGACAAACTCCTTCAAGCTGTTTAAATAGATGAACTTACAGTCAAGCCTTCCACAGCTCCTGGGCGCTGAAAGTGACGGAAGACCATGATCGCCTCGCAGTAGTAGCGGTACATCGTCTTGTCAATATTGTCCACCTCGGCGCCTGAGATGAACTGCCCGAAGATATTTAGGAAGTCTGCCTTCGCGACCCTCAAAATCTCCCAGCACTCTCTGACGCTGCGTGAGCCCTCAACAAATCGATCGTACCTAGATTCAAAGAGAGACGCGTTATTAAAAACACTACACTCAGGACTGTAGTAGTAAACAACAATAACATGGGTTATGGCTGGACTCATATCCTTACTCTTTAGGGCCGCCAGGAAATCACGGGTCTCTGTGCTCTTTGTGAGGAACTCGAGGGCTGGCTCATCCCCAACCGGCTGCAAATAGCGCAGGAAGCGTGAAACGTTGTCAACCTTTGAAGAAGATGAGATGAGGGAGAACTGTCAACATTAACATCATAAAAAGAAAATGGGTGTGCTGAGAATTGATGTGAAGAGATCTTACCTCCTGTTGGCTGTTATAGACCATCAATGTCTCTGTCAGGTACTTTCTGAAGTCTACAAGGAGCTTGGTGCTCCCAGAAAATATAGACTCCCCTCTTTCATCTCGATCCGCACAGAGAACGACGAGCTTGGAAGATCTCTGTAAATAATAATAATAAAAAAAGAATGAAATTGTAAGTAAAAAAAATATTTTTGTAATCGGCGATAATAAAATCAACTTGCAAATGACACATGTATGTGATTTACTGTACTTGCCTTTGCCAGGAAGGCTCTGCTGTCTCCTGAGCAGAAGAGGATGAAGAGGGTGCGTTTGTGATATCAGTCCCCTGTGGTGAAGAGGGGGCAGTGGCGGTTGCTGAGGCGGAAGCTGTGGTGGCGGAATCACCATCCGAATCTAAGACCATGTCGGACTCATGGGGCTTGTTGGTGATGAAGAAACCACACTTAAGCAGCTCCTTCACCATCGCCAAACAAGAGCGCCTGTCGGACACGATCTTGCATAGATCTATGTAATCCCAGGTCCTGTTGGCCCGGACCCACTCCCTCGAGGATTCCTTGGCCGTCTGAACCTCAGCCGCTCTTTCCTCTGGTGTGCTGTTTTTCATGCACACCCTAGTCAGATGTACAGAGATGTTGTCCAATGGCTTGTGGCACCGCGAACAGTGCACAAACTTGTGATCAGCAGACCTTCAGGATAATGACAAAAAGACATTTAGATAAGTAGGTAAACAATCCCAAAATAAGCTTTTCCTCATATTTCAACACTAGTCAACTGAAAAAGTCAGCTTTTGTAATACATCTTGTTAACACAAATTTTGTATTACAAAAGCTGACTTTTCCAGTTGACTAGTGTTGAAATGAGGAAATGTTTACCTACCTACTTATACAAATGTATTTTTATAAAAACAACTGCAAAACAAATATAAAAACAAGGCGCATGACTATTAACACAAACAATTGTTTGTGTTAATAGTCATGTTCATTATTTTTTATATTTGTTTTGCAGTTATGTTTTTATAAAAATACAAAATACAAAAATGTAAATACAAAAATTTACAAAGTCTACATCAAAATATTCCTTGTGAATAATCCCAAATCAGCATGAGTAAAATAAGAAAATCACATTCATACTTCAGCTAAAGCTGCGTGCACAGATAGTTTCAAACGTAGTATAGTTATACATTTACCTTAAATATATTTAATAAAAATAATAATAATAATAATAATAAAAAGAATAATATATATATGTTTGTTTAATAATATGTATTTTTAAATGATGGAGACCTAAATTTGACCCATGATCTTCCTTTTCTGAACAGAATACAGCAGTGTCATCAGGTTCAATGCAAAGGGGACATTCTAAGCTTTTCTATGTTATGACATTTATATTTGTCCAGTTTGGGTGAGTTAAAGGCCTGATTTGTAGAGTTCATACATCTCAACCCACATCCCAGACACATACACAATGGAATGCTAATTGGGCAGATCACAGTTTTTGTTCTGGCTAATGGCCTTGGTCTGCTGCTACTGCATGCATGTTCTAGGCAGATATCCACCATTTAACATAGTAGGCTACAATTTTTTTTTATAGAAATATCGGAGTTTGAGTTGTTTCATGTCACAGACTTTGCCTCTGTGGGTTTCTTTTCTTTCAAAGCATGCCACGTAATGCCTGAATACCACAGCTAGAAATAATGGAATAGGACTCTGGTTTTATTTTGTGGGTTTTTGGAACCAGGTCCATGATTAAGTGGGACGGCCGGGGGCATTCGCAGTCATCCGCTTGCTTCTTTTGCATTTAAAGGACACTTTCTCAGTCAAATTAAATCAGCAACTGAAAAAGGAGATTCAAAACCAACCACTGCAGCCAGTTCTGACCGTAAATGATGCCGACCCACGATCCGGCAGCGTTATTCCCATGACCCATTCGCAGTCATCTCGTGTGTGGAGGGCAGTCAGAGAGCCCAGTACCATGAGGACCTGCACACCAGGAGGCATAGTGAGTTTGCCCTACGAGTCCCCAAAGTTGGGTTCAGTGGGAACCACCATACTGCTGAACTATGTGTGCAACAGTAGTTGCATGGGTGGGATGACCTAGGAGGCCAATCCTGACCATTATCACCTTGGAGACACAGGATGGGCAGGTTCTTGGTCGGCAGTGTTTTGAGGTGCGGGTTTGTGCCTGCCCAGGCCGAGACCGAAAAACTGAAAATGCCGTCCACATACCAGACTGATTTTATTCTGGTACACTATTATCAAATAGGCAGATCACAGGTTGCGTTATTTAGCGCACTTACCTGCCTTGCCAAAAAAATGGGCATCCAAACCTAGATGCCCAGACCTTTCCCTGCGAGTGCCACTCCAATGCAGAGACGGTTGGCAGAAGAATAAACCATTCAGCCAAAAGCCCCAACATGAAGCCACTTCAATGAGTGCTGAAGGTAGATGGAGAGGACAAGGATGTCATCCTCTTCAAGGCACTGCAGGACATCAGCGTGGACACAGAACTGAAGTTCGACTATGGCGTCCAGAGGAAGTCCTTCCGAGGAGAGGGCCTGGACCTGGAGTGGCTGGATGAATAGCTGCTGAGTGGGCCTTACAAGCCAGCAGCTTTTTTCAGTCCAGTCCATTGAGTTGAACTTCAGAGACAGGAGGAAGTAGAAGTACGGTTGGCCTCGACTCTGTAAAAAGATTAGGTGGATGAGTGGGCTTTACAAACCATCCATCTTTGGCCTAACCTTTATCTCTAGCCAGAAGTAGAAAAATGGACCTGGGGTGGATGGATGACTGACCAACATAGCAGTTGTCTGAGGTGTTAAAGCTTATTAGCATCTCTTTAAGAGACACTGGAATCTTGATCTTCATAGGTCACGTGTGTGTGTGTGTGTGTGTGTGTGTGTGTGTGCGCGTGCTAGAGTTGTCAGAGAGGGGCCCGGTCTCCAGAGGAAGAGTTGGTAAGTTCATCAAATTAGATTAGATTTGTTTAACATTTCCTGTCATTCCTTGCCAGAACGTGTTCAAAAGCAGAGAGCAATCTTTATTCCAATTTCTCCACAGCCAACACTGTTTTCACCTGAGTGCGGCCGAAAGGAACAGGAACAGGGATGACCTAAAAGAGACAGGAAAGATTTTTGTCTCTCGGAAAAACTTCTCACTGAGTAAGGTGAATAAAACAGAATTGTGTGTGCTTAACTGATGTTTTTTTTTTCTATTTCCAAAGCACCCAACAGGTTGAGAGGGATCCAGACATCCTTAAGAGACTCCCAAGGCAGAGGTGGACAGGCTGACCCTAGGATGACCCAAGTAGATGACTTCCATATAATCACCATGAGAGAACCAGCCAACTCAATGCCCCCTACAGGATGAGGACCCTGGAGGCTATTGCTTGCTCACCTGTTCAACAGTTTGGGACGGTATGCGTCACCCAAAACACACAACATTCTATCCAGCTGTTTTTCAGTGATCCTGCCAATGACTGAACCTTTTCAAATGTATCAACTGATTACTAAAAACAAAATTTCTACTGTATGGTGTTATGTGCCAAACTTGGGAACAGTTACAGTGTTTAACCACAAAATCTTCTCCATCCCTGTAACTTTCTGCAGGTACCTCCGATTCTGGCCTCACCAGACACCATACCCGGCCCCCCTCCTCGTGATGTTTTATTGTGAACAAATTTGGGGAATAAGACTTCCAGATAGTTACATGCATGTTCTAGGCAGCTATCCACCGTTTAACATAGGAGGCTACACTTTATTTTATAGAAATGTTTGAGTGAGTTGTTTCGTATTATAGACTTTGCCTTTGTGTGTTTGTTTTTTTTTTTTTTTTTTTTTTTTTTTTTGGAGGAGACACACCAACGAGATACTTACTGAGGAGAAACACCATGTGGAGCTTAAATATTCACCCCCGTGCTAGCTTGGACTTTCCCCGGGGTAGCTTGACCCTTTGCCGGCCTTCCACCGCACGACAGCCCCGTGTTTGTTTTTATTTAAAAAATTTTTACAATGAATTGTAAACATGTATAAAATCAACATTTAAACCCCACAACCACCCCCCCCCCAAAAAAAACAACAACCCTGTGGTCAATATACACAAACATAATAATCATACAAACTATAATACACTACTCTCTCCACACCCCACCTGAGAGCCCTCCAAAAACTCCAAATACCTGCCCCATTTCCAAACAAACTTATCCAAGCCACCCTGTCTTCCAGATGACACCTCCTCATAAGCTGCCACCCTCCCCACCTCCGTGCACCACTCCGGATATGGGGGCGCACCAGCTGACCTCCAACCCCTCAAAATAACCTGCCTGGCAATCATCACACATGTCAGAACCCAGTTCCCTATATGGCCATGCCCTACATCGATGACTGCCCCATCGCCCAGAACACAAAGTCTGGGGCAAAATGAAACCTGAGTGCCCACCACGTCGCACACAATATTCTGAACCTTCGACCAGAATTTTTGGATCTCAACACACCACCAAAAAACATGGGCCATGTCTCCATCCTCCGATTGGCATCTCCAGCAGGTGGGTGTGTCTTTAAGACCAAGCCTATACAGTCTAGAGGGGGTCCAATAAAATCTATGCAAAATTTTGAATTGTATAAGACGCACCCTTGCATCACTAGATGCAGACTTAATGTTTTTAAGAATCTTAGCCCACACTCCTTCCTCCAATGCCAAGTTGAAATCTTTCTCCCATACTCTCTTGAGAGAAGTTAAGGCTCCGTCCCCCATACTCTGAATTAACATGGAGTAGTACACTGATGCCTTATGACCTTTTCCAAAAGCCGCAATCACCTCTCCCAAAGCATCTGCCTCCTTAGGGGTATGCGTGCTACTAGTGCAAAGCAGGTGGCGCAGTTGTAAATACCTATAAAACTGAGGTCTGGGGATCCCAAAATGTTGGACCAAGTTTTCAAATGATCTCAACACACCACCTTCATATAGGTCACCGAATGTAGCAACCCCCTCACAATCCACTCCGGCCAGCAGACTTGCCAATACATAGTCTTGGGTTCTGCCATATGCTCGAGGCGCCATTTAAATAAGTGTCCAATTTAAACAATCTGGACACTTTAGTCTATACCGAGTGTAAATGCGAAATAATGGGGTGTAACTTAACTTTTCTGATTAGTTTGATAGAGATGCTTTGTAATGGTGAAATAGGGGCAAGAACTGCCTGTTCAATAACAAACCAGGGAGGGGCTCTCTCAGGTGGAAGAGACCAATGAGCCAAATGTCTGAGACTGAATGCATAGTGATAAAACAAAATCTTAGGTAGGCCTAGCTCTCTTTTGTCTATCGGCCTATGTAACTTATTAAAATACAATCTGGGACATTTACCATTCCAAATGAAGGACTTCGCTATGCTATCAAATTCCTTGAAATAAGAGAGGGGGACATCTACAGGGAGAGATTGTAGCAGGTAGTTAAATTTTGGAATACAATTCATTTTAATAACATTAACCTTCCCAATCATCGATAAATGTAATGAAGCCCACCTGCTGACATCGCTCGAAAACCTTTTTATTAAAGGGTCAAAATTAACACTAACTAAATCAGACAAATTTGCTGGGAATAAAATCCCCAAATACTTAATGCCCTGTTTGGGCCACTGGAAGGCGCCCGGCTGAAAAGCCGTTACTGGGCAGTACGCTGTCAAAGCCAAAGCTTCGGATTTAGCCCAATTGACTTTGTATCCTGAGAACTTGGAAAAGGAATTAATAATTCTGTGGAGGCAAGGCAAAGATCTAGTAGGTTCAGAGACATAATAAAATATCATCTGCGTAAAGCAGAAGCTTATGCGGCACACCTCCCGCCACCACCCCTGGAAAATCATCCTCCTTTCTTATTGCAGCTGCTAAAGGTTCCAGGGCAAGACAGAACAATAATGGGGAAAGAGGACAACCCTGCCGAGTGCCCCTATTCAAAGTAAAATAATCTGAGTTTAATCCATTTGTTTGTACCGCTGCTACAGGGTGTCTATAAAGTAACTTAATCCAACCAATAAATGTACTCCCGAACCCATACATTTCCAAAATCTTAAAAAGATAATCCCATTCTACCATATCAAACGCCTTTTCGGCATCAAGTGAGATGGCAGCGATTGGAGATTGATCATTCGCTACTGACCACATGATATTGATGAGACGCCTGATGTTATCAGAAGAGCGGTTTGCAACATCCCTTCAAGATCAATAAAAAAGCCCTAATCATCAGCGTTAGGTGCATAAATATTAGCCAAAATCAACCTTTGCCCTTGAATTTCAGCTAAAACAATAATTACTCTTCCTAATTTATCTTTAATCCGTTTGAGACATTTGAAATGTAAATGTTTATTAATCAATATAATGACTCCCTTGCTCTTACTTGTGCCAGCACTAAAGAAAGCATGTCCACCCCATATCTTCCCAAATTTTTCAGCTTCCTGCGGGGGAGAGATGTGTTTCTTGAAGAAACACTATATCATATTTATTACGTTTAAGAAAAGAAATAACCTTCCTTCTATTTATGGGGTGCCCCAACCCATTCACATTCCATGTGGAGAGAGATAGTACACTTATTTTTACAACTGACATACTGATATAATAGAAAAAATAAATTGTGTGCCAAAAACAAAATTATGAAGACCACATTCCCCATTAGTGAAACAATCAACCCCCGAACATCCCCCCGAACAAAACAAACAGAAAAAAGAAAAATGTGCGCATTGACCCCGCGCACGACAGCGCCAACTGGCGACAATCCCTCTAAACTCAAAAGGTCCATGAACGCCCTTGAGTCCCCACGACAACTTTGCCATTGGATTGCTCAATTTAATTACATAACAGAAAATCCTTTGTGAAATAAACCCAGTCAATAGGAGGAATGAACACAAAGAACATGTAGATTCATTCACAGAACTGTCTCAAAGGTGTGATCTTCCACAAAACAAATTTCAGCTGATATAAAACCATTCAGAATCCTCAGACAGACAAACGAATGTTCAGTGAGCCGGCTGTTATGAGTTCAACGGATGACGTAATCATTCCAATGTCTCGTAAAAAATAAAAAATAAAAAATAAAAAAAATAAAAACCCTCAACAAACCAAACCACAGCCAGCAGGAGGAATAAGCATGAAGAACGAACAGATGAATCAACAGCTGTTCCAAAGGAATGTTATTCAACAGAACAAGCTCTAGCTGCTAGGCGGAACCAATACAAAAAGAAACAAACCAGCATCCCGGTTCCCCCGGATGATCGAGTCAATTCACTCAGAGGCTGCATAAATGTATATACCATGACTTACACAATCCATCAGCTTCATAAAAGACATCCTTTGTGTGAGCATGCAGATATTTTGCGGTCATCCATAATGCCCACTCTCAATCTGTCCAGGAACTTCAGTGTAAAAGTTTAACGAAAGTGTTATTCACAAAACAATCTCCAGCCGCACGGTGGAGCCAACGCAAAAAACCTAAAATGTCGCCCAGCTTCCTCAAGAGTAAGTACAGCAAGTCAGGCCCACTCACATGAGAAACATCCAATGGTTTACTTGGACATTGATTCTATAAAGACAAAGACATGTGAATACTTTGCGACCGACCTTCGTTTCTATTCTCAGTTTGGCAGGAAACAGAGCAAACGAAATCTTTTTCTGATGTAAGAGTTTCTTGCATTCCTTGAACCGATCGCGTTTCTCTCGTCGAACTCGCAAAGTCCGGGAACAATAAAATATTATGGTTCTTCCAAGAAAGCTTCCCTTTGCTCCTCGCCTGGCGCAACACAAGATCTTTATCGGATGATCTCAGAAATCTGGCCAGAATCGATCGGGGCCTATCTCCCTCAGCAGATCTCCGAGCCGGCACTCTGCGAGCTCGCTCGATTTCCAGCTTGTGGCCTGTTATGTCGAGCAGACTCGGGAAAAACTCGTCTAGGAATTTCACCATATCTCTGCCCTCCTCATGCTCAGGAATTCCAACAATTCAAACGTTATTCCTGCGGTTTCTATTCTCAAGATATTCAATCTTGTCAAGGAGATGTTCCAAATCAACTTTGATTGCGGGCGGATTAGCGGTTAATTCCCTCTCCGAAGATTCCAGAAAATCGATTTGTTTTTCAACATCAATCACTCTTGTAGCTAACTCAGAGATTTTTGTTTCCATCGCCGTAATCGATCGACGTATTACAGCGTGATCCTCCAAGTCAGCAAGAATCTTCGTCAACATCACCGACATGTTGGACAACTGACGCTGGATTCCTTCTCCCGCCGCGCCATCCAAATCGAGTCCCCGGTCTGTAGGCCTGTCGGGCTTTCATCCTGAACACGTATGTGTCATCATGTGGTCTTTGCCATGTTTTGCAACAAAGGGCAAATGTGTAACTGGGAATATAAAATTTCACCAGATTATAACATGAGAATAATCGAAAATTCAGCAAAGTGCGCAGAGCTCGTCACTCACACATCCGCTCCTTGCATGGTGTCACATGACCCCCAGCCCCGTGTTTGTTTACATTAAAGGTGGGTGTTTGAGCACCTGCTCTTCAGTCAAAACTGCATCCAGGGAGGAGACAAACCTGCAAGATACTCACCTCAGGGGACACACCGCAAATTACTTACACCTTTCACCCCATGCTTGCTCGTCCTTTCACCGGCCATTCAACACGTGCAATGTCCACCTTTGAGTGCGTGCTCTGCCGGCAAGATTGCGGCCATGTGGAAACGCACCTGAAAGTGAACCACAGAGTGACTGACCGCGAAGAACTCTCGCTCTTAGCCGCTTTAATTCGGAGAAGCAAGCGGGGTAAAGCGTTCAACTGCCCGGTGGAAGCCTGCGGGAAGAAGGGCATAGTGTGCTTAGACAGGCACCTGTTGCGCGTTCACGGGTGTAACGCTGAAGAGCAAAGGGCTCATCTGGCCGTCGCTTACTGGGCACAGATGCTCTTGGACCTCCGGACGCTCCAGCAAAAAAGACCACAAGTAAAGCTCAAAAGCACTGGTATGCTGATGCAGGACGACGCCGCCGGCATAATGCGTGGCCCGGATCACCTCGCAGACATCACTCACCTCATCAAGGCTTTCAAGCTGTCCTGTTTGGGGTCCAGGCCAACCTTCAAGAGCCGTGACAACGCCACCTAGAGAGCCGAGCGTGTCACAGGGTTCTTTGAGTGGTGTGCGCCCAGCCCAAATAACCTCTTTGTCGCACAGGGCATGATAGCAGGGTACCCCCATCGTTAGCTCGGGACACTGCCAATGCGTGCTGATGAACATGACTGTGGAGGAGTTCCGGGGGGCCAGCGTGTTGGAAAACGGCGAGAGGGTGGTGTCGGTCAAGCACCATAAAACGGCAGCCTTCTTCAGGAGAGCCAATGTGGCTTTCGACCCTTTAGAGTACAATTGGAGCTCCGGGGCAGGGATTCTCGTTACTGCTTCTGTGCCCCGATGGGGGGGTTGTGCCCTGGGCTTCTATCACACTTCAGAAGCGCATGGATGTCCTTGAGATTACCTGGGAGACCTACCTTCATGCAGATCAGGACCAGCATTATCACTCACGTGAGTATCCACCATCCATTACCATTACGGCCATTCAACGCGTGCAATGTCTACCTTGGAGTGCGTGCTCTGCCGGCAAGATTGCGGGCATGTGGAAACGCACATGAAAGTGAACCACAGAGTGACTCGCCACGAAGAACTCTCGCTCTTAGCCACTTTAATTCGGGGAAGCAAGCGGGGTAAAGCGTTCAACTGCCCGGTGGAAGCCTGCGGGAAGAAGGGCATAGTGCGCTTAGACAAGCACCTGTTGCGCATTCACGGATGTAACGCTGAAGAGCAAAGGGCTCATCTGGCCGTCGCTTACCAGACACAGACCCTGATGGACCTCCGGACGCTCCAGCAAAAAAGACCACAAGTTAAGCTCATAAGCACTGGTATGCTGATCTCTATTTAGAGATAATATTTATAGTGTAGTATTAATCTTTTTTTGTAGTTCATTTGATCATGTTCCTTTTTTAGATTTGTTTTGCCGTTTTTATAGTTAACAAGGTATATTGCTTGTGTTGATCAATAAAGTCATGTTCCTTGTTTTTATATTTGTTTTGCAGTTATGTTTTTAAAGTGTATTGTTTGTGTTAATCAATTTAGTGGAGGTGCAAGGGTCATTAGAGTCCTTTCACCAATGGTTGACTTGGTAACTTTTTTAAAGCGAGTTTTTGAAAATACTTTATCAAAGTCAATTAATTTATTTAAACTCTTGTTTAACACACTGTAAAGAATAATGTTTAAGAGACCTAGAAAAAGAATATTTAACCATTTTGACTAAAGGCACATAGTCATATTTTCTAGTAGCACACATTTACCTTAAATATATCTAATAATAATAATAATAATAATATACAAATCAGGCCTTTAACTCAACCAAACAGGACAAATATACACACACGTCATATCATGGAAAAGCTTAGAATGTCCCCTTTGCATTGAACCTAATGACACTGCTGTATTCTGTTCAGAAAAGGACTGATCATGGGTCAAATTTAGGTCTCCATCATTTAGATATATATATTATTAGACTTACACATAAAAAAATATATACTTAAGTTTATATTTGATTTATTGTCATTTATTGGATGAAAGGTCCAGATATGAGAGGTCAGAAATGTAAGAAAAAATTATTAGCAGTAAACACCCCTTTGTGTCGGTCAGGAGATGAATAATGAGGAGATGGGAACTTCCTTTTCAATGTGTATTGAATCACAGAAGATTCACAGTCTTGCACAGGTCATCAATATATTGATTCAGCGCGTAGGATGGCATAGTCTCCAGCTAGTTACATGCATGTTCTAGGCAGCTATCCACCTTTTAACATAGGAGGCTACACTTTAGTGCAAACACAAATCAACCAATTTTGTAAAATAAACAATGTAAGAAATGTCCTTTGTCACTCGTAAAGTCTTTGTTCTGTTTTCCTTTTTGGAAACTTTATAAAGATCAGTCATCGGATACTCTCAACTGTCATTTGAGATCCTACCACTGTTGGTTATGGAAAATCAGATTCATTGTCCGGGACAGGGAAATCTTCAGCATGCTTCATTCCAGGTTTCTCCATGGGTTTGCCATCAATGAATTCAACTCAGAACACAGCTCAATCAACAACCTGACCTGTTTATAAAAAACAGGTTCAATCAGATTAAAATGTTCATAATCCATGACATTTACATCAGGGTGTGACAAATTTTACCTTACTTACACATTCAATGTATACTTGTTACATTGCTTATCATATTATATTGTATTGTATAACATATCCAGTTAAGTTCTTAAAAGTGTTTAAAATATTTAAATCACTTTAAATACAAACGTATTTCCAATTTCTCTCCTTTTGAACTGATATTTTACCAAAATCACTTTGAATGTATCAAAGATAAAAGAAAAGAACATATAAAATCCATTTTACAAATATGGAAATCACATACCCCCTGGAAGTTTCTAACAAAATCAACTTTCATCAGGTTCAAATCAATCCTCTGCATTCAGCCACCAATTAAGATAAGTAAAAAAAAACAAAAAAACTCTTAACTAAAATATAGCTTCTTTCTCTACGTTTATCTTCTCCAGAAACTTCTCTGCGTCTATCTTTTAAACGAGCTACCGACTCAAAAGCAGTTTTAGCAATCGATGCTGATTGGCTCAAAGTGTACATGTATTTAAAGGAGCAGTACACAATATATCTATATTAAACCAATTCTGTAATAATTGTGCTTCTGTGAAATGAGTACGTTTCAGGCCGCCATGCTGGCTACGAACGAGCGATCGTTGCCAAACTTTGCACACGCTATCGGGGTCTTCCCACGAGAAATATATTACAGTTTTTTGTGCCTAGCCCCAGGGGAACCCATTTTATTAGATTATATTGTTTTAATGTTGCTGTTTTAGGGCATGTACGTTTAGTGACTGAAACGGTGTACTGAAGTTGTCACAAACTGTCTTGTATGTGTAATGATGTCCCTCACCTACAGTTCAGTTTCAGTGACTGTTTAGTTTTCCTCTTGTTTATGGACTACATTTCCCAGTATGCACCTTTTTGAATACGCTCACCTGCGTCTTCCACAGCTGTTCCCTCATTATTTCATCTGCTTATAAACTTTTTCGGGAGGAGAGACTCCTTTTTTTATTATTATTATTATTATTATTATTATTATTACAGTGCTGGCAGGCGAGTTTTTTCCCCGATGATGGAGAGTGGATGCATTCAAGAAATAGAACACCGGGCACAAGCACTTTAATTACTGACGATCATCAGCACTTTCAGTCGCTGAACACTGCAAAAAGAAGGCCCCCATAAAACGGGTATGTTCATTTATGGGCACACGCACATTCTTTTATTTACATTAACCTCCATTGACTTAAATGATTTCATTATTTTGGTTCTGCGAGCCCCTGTTCAGTAAGCTGTGCATGCAGAATATACAGAGGCCAGGAGCTGATTTCAGGAACCAAAACCTGATTAATGCAGAGGTGATTTTTGTACCTGTGTATTTGTGGGTACAGTTATTTCACACAAACACATGACACACGCACAAAACACAACATTTCTTACCCATTATTTCCAATGATGTCTATGGACTTTAATTGTTTTACACAAACTTTGAGTTGTACATATTTCACGGTTGCAGTTTTGGGGGATGTGAGTTTAGTGTTTGAAAGGGTGTACTGAATTATCATTTTATTATTTTTGTATGTCAGCAGAAAGCAGGACCTGCTCACAGGTGGGCAAAAGGAGTCTGCTCTGAGTCTCCCCATTCTGCTGAACTTTGTGCAACAGTAGTTGCATGGGTGGGATGAACAGGCGGCCAATCCTGACCATTATCACCTTGGAGACACACGATGGGCAGGTTCTTGGTAGGCAGTGTGTTGAGGTTCGGGTTTGTGCCTGCCCAAAAAATTGAAAATGCTGTCCACATACCAGACTGATTTTATTCTGGTACACTATAATCACTATGATGATATTCCTGGGCTTGATCAGTATGGAGATGACGGCAAGTTCACCTACTGCTGGCGTGATGACATAATGATATGAGATGTTGTTTTATATTTGGGAATGAACTTAACTGCAAAACAAATTTAATAAGGAAAACGACTACTGATTAACACACATAATACACTTAGTGTGTGTGAATGTAAAAAAAAAGAAAATCTGTCACTGAATTTACATTTATGTCTTCATTTGCCTGAATGTGTAAAGAATTGTAGGCATATTGGGAATATATTTGAGACATTTAATGCTGTATGTAAACCCATGTGTTAACCAATGAAAGAGAAATGACTTCAATAAAGCTATTACATGTAAAAATGTAGTACAGTTTGTCTTTTTTATTGCTATATATATTTAATGTATCAATATATAGCCATACATGGTTCATGCATATATTGCAGAATATTGAAAAATATAAGCACTAGATTCCCATATATGAAAATGTGTTTAATATATCCCATTATGTTTTCCAATATATGACAATAAATATGTTTTGTTGTTGGGGGCAAGAGTCATCGGAGGAGGATGATGTTTTCCCCATTGTTTCACCTGTGAGTACATAACACCAACCAACACTTCCTCCAGGTGGTTCCAAACAGACCCACACGTATTTGTGCTTGAATGTAATTATTGTCCATGTCACTTACTGGTCCATGTCCAGGCCTTCGTCAGTGAGAGGTGTGCTCTTGTTCATCTCTGCGATGGATGGGGCAGGACTTCCGTTTCCATGGTCACAACTCCAGTACCCAACATCTGATAGTTCACCACCACCATGCTCCATTCCATACAAAGCTGTTGCCATGCTCCCCTGAGCAGAGTTTTGGATCACTGGACTGCAGGACAAATTGGTAAGCACCATTGCAGCCATAATCTCATCTATGTCCACTGTTTCTGCACTCCTTCTTGGCACATCAATGGATGAGGAGACTGAAGAGGTAGAACTGGACGTGGGG
Organism: Myxocyprinus asiaticus; assembly: GCF_019703515.2. Classification (NCBI taxonomy): domain Eukaryota; kingdom Metazoa; phylum Chordata; class Actinopteri; order Cypriniformes; family Catostomidae; genus Myxocyprinus; species Myxocyprinus asiaticus. The sequence continues at coordinate 46,880,008 of NC_059367.1, forward strand.
CTTGTCCATACATCTTCCAGCTTGCGATGAACTTGTTGGTTGAGTTGGGGAAGATGGACACCTCACTGTCTACATGGTTATGCTGTTTCACCACACCTCCACATTCCTGGCCTCCGCAGTGCACATACACCTTCTGTCCTGGGTAAAGCTTGCTTCTGTGAAGCCCACTGTCTGGGCAGCCATGTGATCACATTTCTGTCAGGCCTTCCGCTGATGAACCACACACCAGTGTACCCAATGTTTAATGTACGTTTAATGCTTGTTCGATGGTTTTGTGGATCCACAATTAAGAGCTGCTTGATCAAATCTTTGGCCTCATTTGAAACCGCCTTCCACTGAGAAGGAATGAAGTGATAGTGGTCTGTTCGCATACAGTCATGGTGTATGGTAGCCGAGGAGGGTGTGTGTTTCATCAGATTGACAACTTGCCCCAGGCCCCTGGAGGTGCTGAAACAACAGTTAATTATAATGATTTATCCTAACAGGTGCACGTGAGGTCCAAGGGGACAGTGTCAGTGATGTTAGCTGAGGTTTGTGACACCTCTCTGGGCATGACAGATAGCACAAATATATAAATATTGCATATCATTGTAAAGCTTATAATCTCCACTTTGCATTGAGAGTAATGATTTTGCTGTAGCTTGTTCAGAAAAGGAGATATCAGTGGTCAAAATGAGGTCATTTTCAGTGCTTGAGCTAGGCATGTAAAAGTGGTAGTTTAAATTGCCCTAAAATTCAGCCAGAACTGTACAAATAAATAAATAGTCCATATCATTGCAAAGCTTAGATGCAAAGGGGACATTCTAAGCTTTTCCATGATATCAAATACAGGTGCATCTCAATAAATTAGAATGTCGTGGAAAAGTTCATTTATTTCAGTAATTCAACTCAAATTGTGAAACTCGTGTATTAAATAAATTCAGTGCACACAGATTGAAGTAGTTTAAGTCTTTGGTTCTTTTAATTGTGATGATTTTGGCTCACATTTAACAAAAACCCACCAATTCACTATCTCAAAAAATTAGAATACATCATAAGACCAATAAAAAAAACATTTTTAGTGAATTGTTGGCCTTCTGGAAAGTATGTTCATTTACTGTATATGTACTCAATACTTGGTAGGGGCTCCTTTTGCTTTAATTACTGCCTCAATTCGGCGTGGCATGGAGGTGATCAGTTTGTGGCACTGCTGAGGTGGTATGGAAGCCCAGGTTTCTTTGACAGTGGCCTTCAGCTTATCTGCATTTTTTGGTCTCTTGTTTCTCATTTTCCTCTTGACAATACCCCATAGATTCTCTATGGGGTTCAGGTCTGGTGAGTTTGCTGGCCAGTCAAGCACACCAATACCATGGTCATTTAACCAACTTTTGGTGCTTTTGGCAGTGTGGGCAGGTGCCAAATCCTGCTGGAAAATGAAATCAGCATCTTTAAAAAGCTGGTCAGCAGAAGGAAGCATGAAGTGCTCCAAAATTCCTTGGTAAACGGGTGCAGTGACTTTGGTTTTCAAAAAACACAATGGACCAACACCAGCAGATGACATTGCACCTCAAATCATCACAGACTGTGGAAACTTAACACTGAACTTCAAGCAACTTGGGCTATGAGCTTCTCCACCCTTCCTCCAGACTCTAGGACCTTGGTTTCCAAATGAACTTGCTCTCATCTGAAAAGAGGACTTTGGAACACTGGGCAACAGTCCAGTTCTTCTTCTCCTTAGCCCAGGTAAGACGCCTCTGACGTTGTCTGTGGATCAGGAGTGGCTTAACAAGAGGAATACGACAACTGTAGCCAAATTCCTTGACATGTCTGTGTGTGGTGGCTCTTGATGCCTTGACCCCAGCCTCAGTCCATTCCTTGTGAAGTTCACCCAAATTCTTGAATCGATTTTGCTTGACAATCATAAGGCTGCGGTTCTCTTGCTTGGTTGCATCTTTTTCTTCCACACTTTTTCCTTCCACTCAACTTTCTGTTAACATGCTTGGATACAGCACTCTGTCAACAGCCAGCTTCTTTGGCAATGAATGTTTGTGGCTTACCCTCCTTGTGAAGGGTGTCAATGATTGTCTTCTGGACAACTGTCAGATCAGCAGTCTTCCCCATGATTGTGTAGCCTAGTGAACCAAACTGAGAGACCATTTTGAAGGCTCAGGAAACCTTTGCAGGTGTTTTGAGTTGATTAGCTGATTGGCATGTCACCATATTCTAATTTTTTGAGATAGTGAATTGGTGGGTTTTTGTTAAATGTGAGCCAAAATCATCACAATTAAAAGAACCAAAGACTTAAACTACTTCAGTCTGTGTGCATTGAATTTATTTAATACACGAGTTTCACAATTTGAGTTGAATTACCGAAATAAATGAACTTTTCCACGACATCCTAATTTATTGAGATGCACCTGTATGTGTATATTTGTCCAGTTCGGGTGAGTTGTAGGCCTAAATTGAAGGGCATTTTACAGTACCAGATGGGTTGAGATGTGTGAAATGCACAGATAGCGGTGAAGTTTCAAAGATCTCAACATGAGCCTTATGGTGGTGTTATAAAATGGCCTAAAATTCAAGACTATAATTCAGCCAAATCTGGACAAGGTGTTGAGAGAGTACTTAATTCCAACCCTAATACACCACATCAACAATAGATGGTGTAACAATCCACACAGCACCTGAGTGCTGGAAACAACTTCAGAACACCTAAATAATAATACGATTATATATCCCTCTACAAAATGCAGGGCAGCACACAGCATACATATGTAAAATATAACATCATCCTACCTTACAATAGAGCCTGGATGACATCCTCGTCTAAAGGGGTCACTTCTTCAGGATTTGTCTGCTTGCTTTCTGAGGAGTAGGATTCCATTGTGCCAATTATTCTGAGCATGCTGGAAGGCAGGGAGTACTGGTAGCATTTCTTGCCTGCAGTTTGAAGTCCGTATCAGATGTGCAAAATTGAGTTCACAGTTAGGAGCGACAAACAATTTCTTAATTTAGTTTTAACTACATTTAATTGACTGAATACGCGTTCAGTTGTGCATTGCTGTGTGGCAGAGTAAGGATGGTCAGTGCCAGATTACAAAATCCTTTAAATGGTTTGTCACCTGTATGATTCTACTTCACACCAGAATTTCTCAGTGTTATCCAAATGTTCCTTCTGGATATGAATCTCAATTTGGTTGATTTCTTCAGGGGATGTCATGAACATTTCTGCACGGCACGAGCTGTTATGTATATTGTCAATCGTTAAGATAACTAGCTTTGATTTGTTTAACTCGGGTGTAAGAGGAGGGGGTAGGTAAAGTCTATGCATCAAAATACTAAATAACAGTCACTATAACCTATAACAGCAGGGAGTTGGGGGATAGGTGGGATCTAGGTCATTAGCTGCATATTGACAGTTGCTGTAACCTATAGAAACAGAAGGAAGTTGTATGGCGTTCTCTTTATTCAAGTATTATGTTTTAGATAATTATATTCTGTTTGAAACAAAGTCGCTAGATTATCACCAGATTTTATTTAAAGTAGCCAAATTAGCTCTGTCGCATTCACATTAATAATATCGCCGTCATGTCTAAAAAGTCGCCAAATCTAGCTACAAATTTGCCAAATTGGCAACACTGTTCTCCATAGGCAGTGAACATTGCAGAAGGAATCCGCTGCAGTCCTCCGCTGATCCAGAGGGGGGGCCATGGCTGCCGAAGACTTGCTCGGGTCTTGAGACGTTGCTGGAACGTTAATGGCCACAGTGGTGAGCAATGTCTGTCTTCGTTGATTCACCAGAGTGTCAGTTGTATCATTGAAGGTGCTCAGATCGGCTCCCGCTGGATTCATGGTTGTGGGTCTAGTCTTCTGTCATGACACACAGACACAGATAACAGGTTGAACCCAGTTGTGGGAACTTTAATGAAGATACTGTTCAGGTAAGTCAACATATAACAGTTATATGAGGGATTGGTAACTTAGCTTGGAATGACAGAGTTTATGTTCACAGGGAGAATACTGGCGGATCGCCACTCAAGGAAGTCGAAGGAAGAAGATGAAACTTTGGAATATCGAGAACGAGGGATTCAAGGGTGGTAAGTCACTAACGTAGCTTCACAATGGAAATCCAATGAGCAGGTAAGTCTCATAGTTCCTTGCGGAGACTAGACAAGGATGGAGTGGTGGGGTGAGTGTGTGATAGATTGGGATCAGGTGTAGGTGATTAGTACTCCGGGAGTCCAGTGTGGATGTGACACTGGTAGCTTTTCAGGCAGAAAGTTACATCTTAAAAGAAATAAAAGACCTCCAATATTCTTGAAGATGCATTGTGGGATAAAATACCATATTGAATTTTCATTTTTCAGGCACTTTCTTAGACAATATTATATTGTCAATATTGTAATATTGGTATTTCACAGATTCTTTTACAGGTATATTTTCCATAAAGATTTTAGACGATTCATGTATAAATAAAATTTCACATTTGTTAATATTTAACTTTAATCCAGAGCAATCAGAAAACTCTGAAATAACATTGTGTGGTTTTAACTTGGTTCTTGTCTTTTAAAAATAATGCAGTATCATCTGCCAATTGAGCAATTTTGACTTCCCTGTCAAATATTTTAAGTCCCAAGATTTTCTGATCTGTTAAAATATGAATAGAAAGGAGTTCTGCAACCAATAAAAACAAAAAGGGGGAAATTGGGCAACCTTGGCATATGCCACGATGAATGCTAAACCTTTTAGAAGTTTCCATATTTAAAATTATGGAGCTATTAATATCTTTATAAACATACTGACTATATCAATACAATTGTCACCAAAACCAAACACTTTTAAGGAGTGAAGTAAAAAGCCATGTTCTATAGTGTCAAAAGCCAGAAACAAGATAACAACCTCAGAATCTATATAATCAGAGTAATCTAAAATGTCAAGAATAAGACGGATGTTACAATTGATGTGTCTTCCTTTCAAAAAAACTGTTTGAGTTTCATTAATAATTTGGTTCAAGCCTGATTTCAACTGCCTCGCATAAACCAATGTAATAAGTTTATAATAAATATCCGATTTAGGGACCAGGGAAATTAAACCTTGCTTCATTGTTGTGAGCATTTCCTTTTTTTTAATTTTTTTTATACATTCATTAAACATTAAACAGATGGGGTTTTCTAGTATTTCCCAAAAATTTTGATAAAATTCAATTAACAGACTGTCCGGGCCGGGACTTTTACCCTTTTTTTAATGTATTGAAGAGCTGATTTGACCTCATCGACTTTAAGGTCAGAATCACACAGCACTTTAAAATCATTGCTAACTGGTGGAATGAACTCTTGGATGTTATCAGTGAAGGATTTGCAATTGTTATAATTAAAATTAGATTGATATAATTTTTCATAAAAAGAGCTAACATAATCTGAAATTTGTTTGGGGTTTTTGCATAAAGAATCATTTATTCGTAAAGGACGACAGTGATTTTCTTTTATAATTCTGCTTTGCAAGAGTAAAAAAATAAGATGTATTCCTCTCACCATTCTCTATCCATTTAGCTCTTGAACATATAAAGGCCCTGGTAACCCGTTTGATATAAAAATGGTCAAGCTCAAATTGCAAAGACTTTAGTTCAGTCTCCTGAACTTGGAAGAGTATCTGGATCTTCAAAAACGCATACATTTTATCCAACAATTCTTTTTCAATAAATTCTCTATCTTTTTTTAGTTCTTTGCTTCGTTTAACAGCTAGTTCTCTGGTTTTGAATTTAAATATCTCCCATTTAGATCCATAATCTGGAAGGTCTGAGCTGAAAATATTAATAGCGACGGCTTTGGTACTTTCAGTGAAAACTACATCCTAAAAGAGAGAATTATTACATTTCCAATAGCCTCACAGGTTGTAAGATTTACGATTAGTCTGTAAAATAATTTGGATCAGAAGGTAGTCTGAAAAGGGTGCGTAATGATGGGATACATTTTGGACATATTGCAGTAAATGAGTGGAAACAAGAAACAAATTGATTCCAGATTTTAGAGTTCTGGATGCGTTACTCCATGTAAATTCAGATACATTACTATTAAAGTAACGGCAGGAGTCTTCCAAAGCTAATTTTTTACATAAAGTCTCAATAATATTAGAATTTTGAGAGTTGGGGCGTGTTTCTATCCCTCAGAGCATCAGGGACTACATTGAAATCCCCTGCAATTATCAGTTTTGCCCTCTGTTTATGCATTCTGTAGTTCAACCAAAGATTTAGATAGATCATTAAAAAATTATGTGCTTTTGCATGAGAATTATAACCATACAGATTGCAAATAATGAAAAAGGAATGATCTAATTTAACAGTAAGTATTACCCATCTGCCTTCGTATGATGTTTTGCAATTAACAATATCTCCTTTTAAATTTATGAACTAAAATAAGACTACCAGCAGCATTATTTGTTCCATGACTAAAATAAAACATATCACCCCATTGAGCTTTCCAAAATTTAGAATCTGAGATGCATGAATGAGTTTCTTGCAAAAAATAAAATCAGCATTTCTACAAAACTTCTAGAAAACAAAAAAAGTGCTTTCCTTTTAGTGTTATATCTTAAGCCTTTTGCATTCACAGAAATTATGTTTAAGGAGTTAAATTCAAAGTTGTTCATCAACAGACCAGACGAATAAAATAAAAAGAATAATAAAAAAGGAAGAAAAAACAAAATGGACCACTAAAAATATAACAACGCCTAACTAGGCACTTCTATGAACACTGGCTTTTTAGGATAAGAACGAATATAAGGAAAAGGTCAACAACCCATATATCAATATCTAAATGGGCGAACTTATGCAATATTGAACTTAGGACTTGCATGGTAATGATTTAAAGAGAGTATACATCCTCAGCTGCAATTCTCCTGTTGTTGATAACAGCGAAGGGCCTGCTGAAGCCGGCCTTCTTCCCCTCCTTCTGTGCAGTCTGGATCAATGGCCAGAGTTTGTTCCGCTTTTCGATGTCTGCCTTGGAAAGGGATTCTTTGATATTGAGACCATTCTCTCGGAGGTAGAGGGAATTTTTGGCTTCCGTCCAGATGATATCAGGATGCATCCGTGTAACAAAATGAATAATGATGTGTCGAGGCGAACCATCTGGTCTTCTCTTGCCCACATGGTGAGCCATGTCTACAACATCCCCCAGCTTGTCTCTGATGTCTCTGACTGTTCTGGCGAGATGACTAATGGTCACTGACCGAACATTTTCATCTTCACGTTCTTTCACTCCTTGTAGTTTTAAACACCATCTGCGGCTGTATCTTTTCAACTCCTCCACTCTGACTTTGAGCTGCGCATTCTCCTGTTGAACACATTCTAGTGATGTTTCAACTCTTCCAATTTTTTCAGTGTGTGTAGCCACATCAGAGAGGATTCGGTTGACTGTATCAGACAGTGAGTTTACAGCAGCGGTTGTAACCTTGACTGAGCTCTCAATGTTTGTGATCTTCTGGAAAACCACGTCTTGCTTGGAATTGAGAGACTGAATAGCTTCGAAAATTTCATCAAGTGAAATGCAGATGCTATTCTTCTTTTTCTTCCCAGGAGGACTTTACTCAGAGTTTCAATCAAAGTGGCTTCCATACACCTTTTGTGCACTTCAAAGAAGGGAGAGTCTCTGGTCCACGCTAACAATAGATGGTGGTAATGCTCTACTTCAGTTGCGAACCGCCGTTAAAAAGAAGATATATACATTATAGCCTATATTTAATCAAGTTTTACTGCTGCTTTCATATAATTGGAGATTTTGGAATTCATTAAGTTAAAGCAAACATTTAACAAACTTTATCTACATTTAGCCAGCCTAGATTTAACGAACTACCTCAGTTAACATAATCTAGCGATCGAAAGAATGAAAATGACAACGCTTGCAGTTAGCTCGCAAATCATCTAAAATAAAATGTGTGGGATACAAATAAAAAAACACTTAAGCCATCTCAGTGCTTTTTTTAAAAAAAATAATTTTTTATGTAACACTGAACCAATTGCCTCATGGCTTTTTACATTCTTCCTTAGAAGACAAAGTAAGATTTTTAAGCGACTCTTTTCCATTATACTGAAATATATTGTGACCAAATTCTTTTAAGCTTGAAATAAGACAAAAAAAGGACCAAAAAATAATCCATTCAACCAATGCGTGAACAAATTGTTCTTTTGAGTCGGTTCTTTTCAGTGAATGCTTGAGTCAGTCACAAATCTGACTGAATCATTAATTCGACTCACTGTCTCCAGTCGGAGCAGTTTCTTAGCTAACAACTCACTGGATTTTTTTTCCGGCCATGTCCTAGTTGAAATGAGTTTACTTTAATCTCACACACAGATTGGTTTACTATGCTTATTTACCAACTGTTCACTCATCACTACAGTGTCATGATTTTTAATTTACTGCTTTGTCCATTGACATATACTTTTTTTTAATTTTTTTTTTATGTTTGTTAAGTAAATATTATAAATCAGCCTTAATTTTCAGGTATTTGTGACCTTGCCTTTGGGGGTCACTTTCCATTGAAGAGCTTTAATGAAGTGAATGATGTGAAGTTGAAGCTCTGTGAGTTTGACTTCCAGAAACATGGTGAGTGTCACATAAGTAAATGGTACAGAGTTCTAGATGCTGGAGGTGGTTTAGTGTACCCACTGGCTTCACTTACCCAACTCTCCCCTACTGCACTGTTAACATTACGAATATGTCTTTTGATTGCGTGTAAATATATTTTATTCTATATTCTTTACATCTCAACTTTAGGTCTCAGTTCTAGGGGACATCGGAGGAAGGAGCTTTAACAAGTGTGTCAGAAGAATTACCGGTATGTCTTTTTTGATGACAAATTACCTTTTCCTTCAAGTCAACCTCACAGGATGCCATTGCAAACGTTAATTCTGGAGCCCACTTTATTTGATACTTGGCGTTGTATAAAGACATTTCAACTTCCTTCATTTACTTAAGTAAACAAAGTTTTGGTAAATGGTGCTTACAAGTATATGTGACCTCTAACATTATTATTTTTGAGTTCTGATTGGCCTATGCTCATGCAATTTGCTTGCTTCATAGATGAAAATTTTGCTCACTGTTGCATATTGTATTGTTTATGGGTTTGGTAGGTTATGCCTTGTTACTGCAGTAGCAAATTCAACTTAAAATGAATTCATTATTTTTCTTCACAGGTAACCTGAAGCAGAACCCTTTGCTGCAAACTGTTAGTAAGAAAGAGGTGGAGACACCCTTCAGTAAATCATTTACAAACGCAAGACACAGACATCGCAACCGTGCTTTGAGAGCCCGGCAGGACGTTGCACAGTCAGATATATAAGTTACATAACCTATAACAATTTAGAAAAATAAATATTTGTATTTATTTATATCCAATTAGTAATTTATTCAGTTGGGATTTTTAACACCTTAGAACATCTGTCAACTAATCAGAATCAAGCATTAAACAGCACTGTGATTTAAGGAATATTGTTTCCCAAGACGTAAACATGAGAAGAAATTAAGAAATGTATGAATACTATTCTTATACCAGATTTATTTCCTCCTAAATAGTGGTGTAATGGTGGGGATGTCTCTGAAGAATTGAATAGATGTGCTTTTATGTCTTTTAGGCCTATTTCGTGGCACTGCTGAAGGCTTGATTCTAATTGGTTAATTTCTGCTATTAAAGGTGCACTCAGAAATTTGTATTCAGAAAGAATAGAATATATACAGCTGTGCTCAAAAGTTTGCATACCCTGGCAGAAATTGTGAAATTTTGGCATTGATTTTGAAAATATGACTGATCATGCAAAAAAACCAAGAAAGATTTCAGCCACAACTGCCAGAAGAATTGTTCGGGATACAAAGAAAAACCCACAGGTAACCTCAGGAGAAATACAGGCTGCTCTGGAAAAAGACGGTGTGGTTGTTCTGCCGATACTTTTATGCTGCATTTATGTACTTTTTGGAGCTTCAAAATTTTGGTACCTATTCGCTTGCATTGTAAATCTTCTTCTAAAAATCTTTGTTTTTGTTCTGCAGAAGAAAATCATACTTATCTGGGATGGCCAACCTAACTCTTTAATTGAAAATGTTGTCTGGCTGGGTTTCTCGAAGCACTAAGTAGAATGATAGTAGCACTTAAGTAGTACTTAATTTCTAAGGCACATTTCCCAAAAGCATCGTTATCTAAATCAGTTCTTAAAACGTTCATAAATTAACAAGAACTTTGAACCGCTCTTAAGTCCATTACATGGGAATCCATCATTGGAAAGCCATTGTAAACTACATCAAAGGATCAAAAAAAGTGTTGAAAACTGGCTATGAAATCAATAGGTAGTCTCCGCAGTCTGGGCATGCAACGTGATAGGTCTAAATTTACATGATACATAATACAGTATAATATTATATTAGCCTTCTTTGAAAAGCAAAATTGTAATCACAATAGAAAGAATATGTTCTTATTAAACAGATTATTTAAAATGATATACATGAGTTATGTGTCCCTGCAGTTTAAAACTTAAATGAATAGGCCTAAATAAATCATTAAAATATGGTTCACATAGAAGATTCGAATGAGAGTGTGCAATGAGAGATTCTCTCTCTCTCTCACTCTCTCTCTCTTCCTCCTCCTCTTCTTCCTTCAATGGCTGGTTCAAATTGGCTGGCCTATAGTCTTTTTACAAAGCAGTAACAAATTGCATGTTGCGTAATTGTAGTTTAAAGGCTACAAGTACACAGTGCCTTGAACTCTAACCAGATGATTTATTAACATTTAGACAGGTCTATGAGTAGTTCAATACAAATATCCATCATTTTAATCCTGTTCTGTGTGCATTTGTTCAGTTTCCAGCCAAAGGAGCAAAACCTTAAGCTACGCGAGAGCCCCTTACGATTCGCATCGCATGCATTCACTTAAAATGCATTTATTGCATCACTTTCATTAATCTCTATAATTGAGCATCACATTTGAAACTACATCTTACTATCATTATTTATTTAAAGGTGCAGTGTGTAAGATTCAGAAACCCTTGTTATTAATGACACCTGTGGCCGTTAAGTGAACTGCAGCCAGCTACCTGTTGCTCGTGCTCGTGCACACAATCCATAGGGACGTAAGCGAGCGAGCATCGACCAAAACAATGACGTAACGTACAAAGAGTCTGAACGCGATTCATCGACATCATGCTGACAGATGAGGTAGCAAAATTAAACTTACACAGTTATGATTGTTTACTACAAACTTTGAGACTGCATATTATATTTGACTCTCCAGTGCTGGAACAAGGCTAAAACAAAATGTGGATATAGGTCTGGCTATGCGAGACTGTAGTTTGAAGTAATCACTTTTCTTTGCATGATTGACTGCATTTATACGATAGCCTATGTCGGCATTAGCTAGCTAACCAGCTTTATCAATAGCTGTTAGCTAAATTTGGTGGATGATGACAGTAGCTGTTTATAAAATAGACTGTACATTATAAATATGTTGACAATTCAGTATTGATGTGATTCCATCACAACTGTCATTTTGATATATGCACTATTGTTTTATAAAAATAGAAATATATATTTTCTGTATAACCAAGTCACGTTACACTAATGAATGGAGCTTTTTGCAATATCTTGAACATTGTCTAGCTTTCATTTCATGTGTTATTGTAGTTTACCTTGCTGAATAATTACAGATTAACACTGACATTAACCTGACTTTTAGTATAAAGATCATTGAAGTTATTTGAAAGTTATGAAGCAAGGTAGCTTGCAATTCGTCAGCGTTAGCAGGCAAGATCAAGTTAGCTAAAATTACACAGATCAATCCTTATGGCATTATATTTCACATGCTTTGCAGTTATGTAGGCTTACCTGTCCAATAAGAAGAATGCCAATTCAGGGTCGGTTTTGATCCCCAAAACCGAACGAAGATCCCTCCAGGAATCAAATGCCCTGCTGATGTTCACTCTAGTTTTCACTCGACCACCATCACGTTTCTGCTTAGCCAGATGGGATTCAGTAGATACATTTTTTTTTTTTTTTTTTTTTGGCTTACTCAGAGTTTCTGTAGGAGGCCATGTTGTGCTGGGAGCCGGATGTTTGCTGGATTCCATCTCTAAGATAACGTTACCTAGTGTTACAGATTGTTGTCACTGTTGAATAGTGGAAGAGAAGCTACTGTCTGAGGCTCTCGGAAGCGCGCATAAACGTCACATCCTTTGGATTTTCCCAGCAAAAACGACCCGCTCCCTTCACATGAAAATCAGTCTACAGGCTTTAATAGGCAACCTAGGAAGTCCGGGAAGGGCTCATTTTTTAAGTTGCGTTACAAGCCGTTCACACATTGGCCAAAAAAAGGCGAATATTACATGAAAATTGTTACATATTGCACCTTTATTTAATTAAATTCTGTAATAGTTCATCGGTTTCAGCGCCTCTACAAGGTTCCAAACAACTTCCATGTTTGTTAGTATTTCCATATTATTTTCAAGTTGAGAAGACAATCTCCTGGACATACTGGCCAAAGTGATCAGCACCTTTGGGCTGGACGGCTCCCGTAACGAAGCACTTAAATTCTACTTTGTAATGAGCAATCTACATGCTGGTTTGGGAAACAGGCATTACTCCATCATATAATAACGAACAATGTCAGTTAAGATGATTGTTAAAGCTTCAATTGCAATGTTATTGGGAAACTCAGCCAATGTTTGTTGACAGTACAAAAAGGGTCAAAAAAAAAAGAAAAGAGAAAGAGAGAGAGAAAGATTTCAGATATAATTCAAAATATGGCATTTGCTAATGATTATTATTGTTATTTAAAAAGTTTACTAACTGTTATTATTATTATTATTAACATGCTTTGTTGACAAACATAGTGAGACTGGCACATGGTATCTCCTGTCTCTTATCTCTTTCGCTTGCCTTCGCCTTCTTTTCCCAGGACTGGCTGAAATGAGATGAGCGAACGACGCGGGTTGGTGTGCTCGTGCACTTTAATGAACTTTAACGAAAGAACAAAATCACCACTTCGTCACTGAGACTCCTGTATTACTAAATCCTCACAGTTTAGAGCATGCAAACAAAACACTCTAAAGCAGTGTTTCTCAGCTGGTGGGTCGCAGGTTTATTCGGACTGGGTTGTGGACTGCAGGGAAAGAACATGTTATGGTTCCCTCATTGAAACATTTCCAGCAGTCGCCCACATGAAATTTAGGACTGCAGAGGACAATTTAATGATAATCTAATACTGTACATGTAAAAGGCTTCTCTGCAACGCTATATTTTCATGGTATGATGGTACTTGTTTTTCACGCAAGTGTACGAACAACCTGCGCCGATGATCTGCTCTAATGTAGGCCTACCGTATCTCTGGAATGGATTCTAGTGAGAATTTTCTAGTTTAAATCACTATGGAGGAAGAACAGGCAGCCCCGATGTTATAAACAGCTGTGAGGTGGGACAGAGCAACACTGTGTTATCCACCAAAATAAAGTTGTTTTTCTCTTAAAATTACTCATCATCACCCTTACAAAAAATGTTTCATGATTTTACAGTAGTAACAGTAAACTGTGCTCATATGTCGTTGCACTGTATATCTAAGATCAAGTAAGGGCTTTAGGACCTCCAAGATCAGTGGACAAATTATGAATAAAGTTTTCCTCCTGTGTAATACCCTATGTTCTGTTAGAATGATGTTTAATATTAGGAAATAAACTGGATAATAAATATAATGGGCTCATATAAATAAATATGCTCATCAACTTTTAAAAGGGGGAGAGAACTTTTGTTTTTGACATCAACAACAAAAATAATGTCACATTTATTACTTGAAAAACTGCCGGCATTTCAATGTTTATTCACGGGTGAATCAATGTCATGGATCAAGGTTGAATCACTGTTGAATTTTGTTTTGATTTTTCAAATTGAATCAACGTTGATATTGCCATGTTGTTTTAACATCTTTTCAACATGGGTTAATTAAAGACTTGCGTCAATGTTGAATTAACATTGAATTAAGAATTGATTTTGCAAACCGAATCAAAGTTGAAATTGCAATTTTTTTTAACGTCTTATTTTTCAACATTGAATAATCTATAGATTGAATTTCCTTTTCACTCTAAACTGTAAACAATTGTGCACTCAATTATATAATAACCTAGTTTGCAATTGGATCAACTAGTTTGCATTGGATCAATCAGTGATTTACTGTACATATTCTTGCTGTGCATAACTTGCAATACTACTATCCCTATACCATATACACAAAAATAAACACCTCTAAATAAGTCTGTGGTAATGCTTGAATGTGAGCAAATGAGACTCCCTGGAAAAAGAGATTATGGCACCTTCCTAAATAAATATGAGGGAAAGCAGCTGTTACAATTAATCTTCCATAGATGGAAAGATGTTCTTTCACAGACAGTCAGATTTCCAAACTGTTGGTAGCTATATGTAGTACAGGAGTGGGATGTTCCACATTGTATGGGAGGGGGAAAAAACACTGTATAAGATGTCAGAATGAAAAATGAAAACACAAATCACTTTCTTTTAGAATATATATATAATATATATATATATATATATTAGTTGAAGTTACATACACTTAGGTTGAAGTCAATAAAACTATTTTTTTAACCACTCCACAGATCTCATATTAGCAAACTATAGTTTTGGCAAGTTGTTTAGGACATCTACTTTGTGCATGACACAAGTAATTCTTCCAACAATTGTTTACAGACAGATCGTTTCACTTTTAATTTACTATTTCACAATTCCAGTAGGTCAGAAATTTACATACACTAAATTAACTGTGCCTTTAAGCAGCTTGGAAAATTCCAGAAAATGATGTCAAGCCTTTAGACAATTAGCCAATTAGCTTCTGATAGGAGGTGTACCGAATTGGAGGTGTACTTGTGGATGTATTTTAAGGCCTACCTTCAAACTCAGTGCCTCTTTGCTTGACATCATGGGAAAATCAAAAGAAATCAGCCAAGACCTTAGAAAAAAAATGGTGGACCTCCACAATTCTGGTTCATCCTTGGGAGCAATTTCCAAACACCTGAAAGTACCACGTTCATCTGTACAAACAATAGTGCGCAAGTATAAACACCATGGGGCCATACAGCCATGGGGGTGGCAGCATCATGTTGTGGGGGTGCTTTGCTGCAGGAGGGACTGGTGCACTTCACAAAATAGATGGCATCACGAGGAAGGAAAATTATGTGAATATATTGAAGCAACATCTCAAGACATCAGCCAGGAAGTTAAAGCTAGGTCGCAAATGGGTCTTCCAAATGGACAATGACCGCAAGCATACCTCCAAAGTTGTGGCAAAACGGCTTAAGGACAACAAAGTCATGGTATTGGAGTGGCCATCACAAAGCCCTGACCTCAATCCGATAGAACATTTGTGGGCAGAACTGAAAAAGTGTGTGCGAGCAAGGAGGCCAACAAACCTGACCCAGTTACACCAGTTCTGTCTGGAGGAATGGGCCAAAATTCCAGCAACTTATTGTGAGAAGCTTGTGTAAAGCTACCCAAAATGCTTTGACCCATGTACAACCAACTTAAAGGCAATACTAACAAATACTAACAAATATGTATGTAAATGTATGTTATGTAAACTTCTGACCCACTGGGAATGTGATGAAAGAAATAAAAAGCTGAAATAATTCTCTCTCCTATTATTCTGACATTTCACATTCTTAAAATAAAGTAGTGATCCTAACTGACCAAAGATGGGGAATGTTTTCTACGATTAAATGTCAAGAATTGTGAAAAACTGAGTTTAAATGTATTTGGCTAAGGTGTATGTAAACTTCTGACTTCAATTGTGTGTATGTGTGTATATGTATATATATATATATATATATATATATATATATATATATATAAATTATTATTATTATTCCTCTGAATAAAAATAAACGATAAAATAATTTTTTTTATTCAGGGATTAACTGCTCGGGCGACAACAGTAAAACATAAAACTATAACAAAACAAACAAAAAAAAGTTCCTGTCCAGAAATATGGGTCTTTAAACCCATAGGGCAGAGGTTACGGGCAATAAAAGACAGAGAACACACTCCCTGGAAACCCCGGGAAAGACTTAAAACACACTCTGTTTTTGTCCATCGATATAAACCAATTTGCTACACTTAAACTAGACTCATCAGATCATGAGACATCGTGATCATTATTCTGAAAACAGCAGCTAAAAAGGAATCCATGAACATTTCACATAAAGTACCAATACTTGTGATTTAACCCTCTAAAATGTACAGAATGCATTTGGACCCAAAATGTACACAATACCTAGCCTAGCTAGATAATTCTGAAAATGACTTTATGACCTGTGATCACTTTTATAACATACAAATCGATAATTATGATCTTTAATCTTGTGTTATGTCATTTTACTAAGAATTAGTGCCCGACCGATATATCGGTATCGGCGTATATTTTACCGATATGCGCCGATATGAAAACTTATTTTCAGAACATATAATGCAGAAAACAATACTTTAGAATTGGTGTCATAGCATAGTTTGTCCAGCAGAGCGCGCTCCGACTCCATTGTATACAGAGCTGACTCTGAACTGGCAGTGGTTCTGCAGACAAGGTGGAGTTAAACGGTGTGGATTTGAGCGATCTCTTCTCATTAACTTGCTAACTAGTTTGTGAAATACATACTGGAAAGTTAATAAAAAATGACCCTATCATTTTATATAACTAATATTACGTTAACCCTGTCCCTGACAACCATATCACATCTGTTTGCTGTTAGCCAGCTATAGTTTGTCAGTGCAGTCAGCAATGTAGCAGATTGAAAGGTAAACATCAGAGCATCTTTTTGCAGCTCAACAGACAACAGTGCAGTGGTGGATTGTGTGTGGTGAGCGTTGATTTCACGCTTCGCTGTTGCCTAGTTGGTGAGACACAATGCTGGAAAGTAAATAAAGTCCATCTTTTACTCTCCGTGACAATGAGCTTATAGCTAACTAGCTAATCATGAAGCTACTTTCATTGTTGTCAACTGAGTGGAAGCTAATGTGTAAACATGTATTCACCAAAATGTTTTGTTAAGGATTCACAGTTTGGTACCCCCTTCATCTGAACAATTCCAGTCGTTGCATTTACAAAATGTAATATTTAGAAGTCTGGTTTTCCAGATATTAAAATAGGATACGTAATAAAAGTAGATTTAATAAATAGTATATTTGCCCTGTGTAAATAATAATATATAGGAACTGTATCTAAAATAAACGAGGGGTGATACATACTAAAACAACAGGCTGGAAAAATAGACATTTTTTCATTTTAATATCCTATATACAGTTGTGCTCAAAAGTTTGCATACCCTGGAAGAAATTGTGAAATTTTGGCATTGATTTAGAAAATATGACTGATCATGCAAAAAAATTGTCTTTTATTTAAGGATAGTGATCATATGAAGCCATTTATCATCACATAGTTGTTTGGCTCCTTTTAAAATCATAATGATAACAGAAATCACCCAAATGGCCCTGATCAAAAGTTTACATACCCTTGAATGTTTGGCCTTGTTACAGACACACAAGGTGACACACACGTTTAAATGGCAATTAAAGGTTAATTTCCCACACCTGTGGCTTTTTAAATTGCAATTAGTGTCTATGTATAAATAGTCAATGAGTTTGTTAGCTCTCATGTGGATGCACTGAGCAGGCTAGATACTGAGCCAAGGGGAGCAGAAAAGAACTGTCAAAAGACCTGTGTAACAAGGAAGTGGAACTTTATAAAGATGGAAAAGGATATAAAAAGATATCCAAAGCCTTGAAAACGTCAGTCAGTACTGTTCAATCACATATTAAGAATTGGAAAATTCAAGGATCTCTTGATACCAAGCCAAGGTCAGGTAGACCAAGAAAGATTTCAGCCACAACTGCCAGAAGAATTGTTCGGGATACAAAGAAAAACCCACAGGTAACCTCAGGAGAAATACAGGCTGCTCTGGAAAAAGATGGTGTGGTTGTTTCAAGGAGCACAATACGATGATACTTGAACAAAAATGAGCTGCATGGTCGAGTTGCCAGAAAGAAGACTTTACTGAGCCAATGCCACAAAAAGCCTGGTTACAATATGCCCGACAACACGTTGATATGCCTCACAGCTTCTGGCACACTGTAATTTGGAGTGACGAGACCAAAATAGAGCTTTATGGTCACAACCATAAGCGCTATGCCTATAGTGAAAAGAATACTATCCCCACTGTGAAGCATGGTGGTGGCTCACTTTTTGGGGTGTGTGAGCTCTAAAGGCATGGGGAATCTTGTGAAAATTGATGGCAAGATGAATGCAGCATGTTATCAGAAAATACTGGCAGACAATTTGCATTCTTCTGCACGAAAGCTGCACATGGGACGCTCTTGGACTTTCCAGCATGACAATGACCCTAAGCACAAGGCCAAGTTGACCCTCCAGTGCTTACAGTAGAAAAAGGTGAAGGTTCTGGAGTGGCCATCACAGTCTCCTGACCTTAATATCATCGAGCCACTCTGGGGAGATCTCAAACATGTGGTTCATGCAAGATGACCAAAGACTGCACGCTGTCATTGATGCTAAAGGGGGCAATACATAGTATTAAGGACTAAGGGTATGCAGACTTTTGAACAGGGGTCATTTCATTTTTTTCTTTGTTGCCATGTTTTGTTTTATGATTTTGCCATTCTGTTATAACCTACAGTTGGATATGAATTCCATAAGAAATAAAAGAAATGTGTTTTGCCTGCTCACTCATGTTTTCTTTAAAAATGGTACATATTTTACCAATTCTCCAAGGGTATGCAAACTTTTGAGCACAACTGTATATATTTTGAATGTGATGAAACTTGACACCGGGCGACGCACCCTAAAAACAGCATTGTTAGATCGGTTTCATGTTGAAGAGCCGCTTAGAAGTTTTTTTTTCTCTCTCTCTCGTAAATGTAAATGAGTGTAAGTGGAAGAAGTCTTTGGCAGTGGTCTCCTCTCTTCTTCGGCTCTCTTGCTCTTCACTTCCTCTGCAGCTCCTCTGTGCTCTTTCCCTCGTGGCTTGCAGCCTCCGTGCCATAAAGAGTCCAAGGAAACCCAGGACATGAAGTCCCGAGGAAGCCTCTCACTCTCTGCTCTAAGGTTCACACACCCAACGCGAGTCGCAAGTCTTCCTTGCGGAAGGCCTCACACCAAAGCCCACCTCATCATCCATCAATACAACAGATATCCCTGATCTAACAGAGGTCCAAGACATCGACAGAACGAACTTTCTACAAAGAGCGGGGATATCTGTCCGATGCAAGGAAAAGCAACGCAAGGAAACACAACGACACGCAAGTATATCTCCAGACTTTTGCTAAAAGTGCTGGTATATTATTTAAATACTTTGGGTAATCCGATTGCAAATCGATTTAGACTCAAAGAAGGATAAATGGTTCGTGAGGCATTGTCTACAGACTCCATAAAGTTCATTTTCTCTGTATTGATCATTCATTTCACATTCTGTCACTTTACTCACCAACCTGTTTCATGTTGTATGTGTTAGATTAGTTTTTTTAATGTTTAGAATAGCAATAAAGTTTGTATTCAAAGATAATTTGACTGTGGTATATTTTGATAAATAATCTCGTCACTTGCTTCAAAGCTATACCTAAAATATGTGTGATATTATTTTCAATACGCCGTGAGAATAATATTACTCAAATAAGTGAATTAATTATAATTCCCTTATTAAAGCTAATTCCTTACAATAGGAGCGGAGACAATGAGACGTTGTATTACAATTTTAATGGTGGAGAATTGTATTCAGACAAATAATCTAATTATTTGTCATTTATCATTCTTATAATGGTTGTTGAATGCGACTAATTCCATTATAAATGTCCCTACATAATAATGACGTAGAATGCGGACAGTTCAATTTAATTCCTAACACACATACTGTTCCTACATATAATGGTGGAGAACACGGACAAAAATCTAAATGAGTTATTTGTCGTTTTATACACCCAGTCATTCTTTTCTTTGAATCTAGAAACGGAACAGAGTAACTAGTCTAAAGTTTGCGTGTGTGACATATATATGTATATATTATGCGCCGGTTTGTTGTCATGACAATGAGAAAGCAAGAGATTTACCTTATAGATTTACGTTATAAATTAAAGGCTGAACACTGCCTTCAGCGCTCATGAAAAGAGCACAGAAATGGAACTATCTGATGAAACAAACCCAGACACACTTTATGGAATAAAGTTCCAGTTAAACTAAAACTTCATGAAAGGAGTTTGAAATTTCCCCTGCCAGGATGAAGAAATCTCCTCACAGTGCGGTAAGGAAAAGAAATGAGCAAGTCCCTCAATTTCTTTCTAAATGGCCTTATTTAATAGCTAGATTGATGACAATGCGATGTTCCAGTGCATTCAACTAGTCTATCTTAACTGTCTGTGGGTTAATCATTGAAGTAGATGTTCGCATTTTTGTGTCTGCTCGCTGAGTGAATTTGAAAATAACTTGTGTAACGTGCATCATTGTCCGGGTGTAATTTCGAACGGGAGTGTAAATGTTTGATCACGCTAGAGATTTGCAGTAAATCTGTTTAACTTCAGTGGACAGACCCTGTTGCGTATCCAGAAACTGACACAAAATCCGCTCTGATCAAATTACATTGTTGTTTAAATATCCGAAGTGAACCTGCCACTTAAATATAGATTAATCTTGCTCCGAATGAGTTGAAAGTATAAGCGCCACTCTGTAAAAAAATTACGTGAGTTCTGTGTAACTTGCATTGCTGAAGAATTGCTCTTTAAAAGAACTAGAGTGATAATACCACGCTGGTAAATAAATGGCAAAGTGTACTGTTTATTTGTGCATTGTGGAACGTGCTGACATTCATGTGAATGTATGCAACTGTGTTTTCATTAGTGCTAGAGAAAGATCATAAATCACTGATGTTTGTTGCTATGATGACGAGAGTTCATGGGAAGTCCTAAAGAGACTCCAGGGCAATGCACCGCGCATGCGCAACCTGCCGACACCATATTGTCAACATAGCACAGCATGGCTAAGCTAATATCATAGTGCAGCTAAGCTAATAACGTAGCACAGCACAGCTAAGCTAACAAGTTAGTCTAGGTCTTTCATTGAAAGGGTTAGCATCAAAACCCTAGCATCAAAAGCTAAAGGTTAGCATCCTGTGGCCTGTTACAGTTAAATACAGATAAATACAGACGGAGTGTATCCGTTCATCTCTGACCATGTCAAGCTCATCTTTGGTGAGGTCAAGTTGTTGGGTCAGGGTTTCAACTTCAGTTCTGGACATTTCCAGATGGCCTTCCAAGGCCTTGTTTCAAGAGTTCATGTCTTTCAAATCAAACCTGGCCTTTTCCAGTTGCGCTTTTTTTGCTGTGCTGGAGTTTCTTTTCCAGGTCCTCTTGGGCAGCTTTAGCCTGCTGCTCTCTGTGCTTGGCAGCTGTCAGGGCTTCCTGGGGCCATTCGATTTCTCTCGTTGATGCTTGTTCCAGTTGTTTGGACACATTGCGTCGATCTTGAGCTTCAGCTTCTAGCTGGTCTATGCGGCACATGGCATGCATTATCAAATCAAATCAAATCACTTTTATTGTCACACAACCATATACACAAGTGCAATAGTGTGTGAAATTCTTGGGTGCAGTTCCGAGCAACATAGTAGTCGTGAAAGTGATGAGACATAAACATCAGTTTACAATAAACATCAGATTTACAACACAATTTAAAATCTAATATACAAATAATTATACACAACACAATATACAAATAATAACATACAATGTACAGTATACAATACACACACAATATAGAATACACATTATTTTGGTGGATTTTGTTCATTTAGTCTCTGTTTATTTTCCATTTTATTTTTAATTCTCTGTCTCCCTCTAACTTTTCTCTCTCTACTGTTTACAGGCTAGAGACAAAGCCTGTTGAACCACAGATAATTCTGGTTAAAATATTTGTCATCAATAAGAGTCATCTTGAAATATCAAATCATTAACCAAATTTTGTGTGTTCTCCCTAGTCTAACCTCACATAACAACTTTCTTTGTGTTTATCAACACAACCCAAATTCCAGCATCCAAACGCAGCCATGTCCGGAAGTAAATTGCTGAGAGAAGCGCCATGTAACTGTCACCGCCCCCCAAGCGTGCCTTTGAGGTATCTGTGGTAAGCAGTTTAACTGTACCACATAAACACGTGTATGGTGTTGTGGCAGAGCTGGGAAAACATAAACAAATGAGCCTTTGTTATTGCCGCCCCTCGAATAGCAATGGGAACATAATTAAAGGATGTGAGGTAATGATATATATAAGGTGGAGTCATCAAAGAAAAAGAGGAGGAAGAAAGACAGAGACAGAGAGCAAAGCGAGTACAGTGTAGAAAGACGCAGCCTCATCAGCTGGGCGCACGCTGTGTTTTGTGCTGGAGTGATCGCGGGAGTGTTCTGAGGAACAGTGCTCCGAGCTTCAGATACCGGCATAGAGCGTGTGTGGACTCGAGCTGGAGTGTGTTTCAACCTGGGTATCTTCCTTTCACCTGGAAATCTTTGCTTACGATTCCCCGTTCCAAGCTGTTTCCCCAAGTTGCCAAGAGTAGTGGTTCAGCTGTACGGCTTGCTTCATACACACAAAACTAAACACCCACACCACTTTCGCCACCCGCATCCATTCACGCACCTCTCCCGTTGTGTGAGTATACAAATGTCTTTTTTTTTTCTTTTTTATATATTCATATCCCATATATAGTGAACAATATTTGTCTTAATATTGTTTGTATTTTCCCTTTATTTTTCTTTTGAACGGTTTTTTGATGAGAAGTGGACTCTTGAATCTGCCGATTTGAATGCGGGTCTAGAGCAGATCCTGTTTTTGTTTTTTTTTTGTTTTTTTTTTCTTTGTTTGTTTTTCCCTTTCCCCAATTGAATGAGATAAGGTGTAAAAAGGTACATGTAATGTGTTGTTTTGGTTGTTTTTGTGAAAATATAATTGGAAACTGAATTAAAAACCTCTTTTTCTCATGCCTTTGTTTTATGTTGGTGTAGAGAACTAAAAAAAAAAAAAAAAAAGGTAATTGTTTTGTAGTATGTAACCGGTGACTTTTAGAGCTTATCTGGGTTTTTTGTAATTTTGACAGTCTTTCTCCTGTCTGGCACCCGAACAATTTAATTTAGGTCAATTTATTTAATTATTGATTTAAATTGTTTTTCCTGGGAGTCGCCACTATTACAGAAGTGGCACCTGACTTGAAAAAAAAAATCTTGAACTTGAAAAAAAAAAAGAAAAGAAAAGAATGATTTTAACACTTTGTATTTACTTGAATTCTGAACTGCATTTCAAACTGTGATTGTCTGCTAAGGTGTTTTTTTTGTTTGTTTGTTTTTTTAAAGGGAAAATGTGTGAACTCTGTTTGAGGTGGTAATTGAGTTAATTTCTGGGTAACAATCCAAAGAGGGGAAAAAAAGGTGTGGTGTGACTAATTACTAATTTAAGTACGTATTGGGTCAAATTATGTGAGGACTGTAATTGTTGTGCTGGGAAAAAGTTGTAAACTTCAAAAACTTTTTAGTTTGTTATTTTCCTTTTTATATTTTCCTTATTCCCCTAAATGCCCAAAAACTTGACACATACATATTGAACTTCATTTACTGATTTTATTTGTACAAAAATTTATATTGCCCATTGCCCATTTACTTTTACACACACTACAAACATGGCCGCTTCCACTCCCCCTCTATCAACTTTTGTGGAAATTTATCCCCCTGACATATCAACCCCAGTCTGGCCACCTCTGCAACAAACCCAGCAGCAACCCAGACTACTTCCTCCACCTCGTGTTCCCACCATTCACTCCACATCCACTCCATTCAGCAGCACCCCTTCAAGGGTCCAGGTGGACCTGCATCCCCACCACCAGGTGGCAGATCTCCTTTCCAACTGGATCACATGCAACTGTGTACTTCCTCTGAAGTTTCACTACCATCTTCAGGAGCACAGCATGACCTGCCTTGCTCCTGGAAAGGAAATTTATCAGCTTACTGCACATGTACAAGGGAACAGTGATTATTTGTTTGACTGTCTGAAACGGCAGGATAGAGCTGTGAAATCAAAATCAAATCACTTTTATTGTCACACAGCCATATACACAAGTGCAATAGTGTGTGAAATTCTTGGGTGCAGTTCCGAGCAACATAGTAGTCGTGACAGTGATGAGACATATTGCAATTTACAATAAACATCAGATTTACACAACACAATTTAAAATCTAATATACACATAATTACACACAACACAATATACAAATAATAACATACAATGTACAGTATACAATACACACAATATAGAATACACATTATACAATAAAAAAAATATATAGTATATATATAAAATATACAGTAGGTTGTATTGTACTGTATTGACATTCAGGCTGTCGGTTGATAGTAAGTTGCCAGTGTGTTGTTAAGAAAGAATATAATTTATGACAGTCCGGTGTGAGATAATAAGATTAATAAAGTGCAGTGCTGATGTATTTGATCGTGAGAGATCAAGAGTTCAAAAGTCTGATTGCTTGGGGGAAGAAGCTGTCATGTAGTCGGCTGGTGCGGGTCCTGTTGCTGCGATATCGCCAGCCTGATTGTAGCAGTGAGAACAGCCCATGGCTCGGGTGGCTGGAGTCTCTGATGATCCTCCGAGCTTTTTTTCACACACCGCCTGGTATATATGTCCTGGAGGGAGGGAAGCTCACCTCCGATAATGTGTCTGGCAGTTCGCACCATCCTTTGCAGGGCTTTGTGTTTGTGGGTGGTGCTATTGCCGTACCAGGCGGAGATGCAGCCAGTCAGGATGCTCTCTACAGTGCTGGTGTAGAACCGTATGAGGATGTGGCGGTTCATTCCAAACTTCCTCAGCCATCTCAGGAAGAAGAGGTGCTGATGAGCCTTCTTCACAACGGCCTCAGTGTGGACTGACCATGTGAGTTCCTCAGTGATGTGGACACCCAGGAACTTGAAGCTGCTGACTCTCTCCACTGGTGCTCCATTGATGGTGATGGGGCTGTGTTCTCTTTCTCTTCTCCTGAAGTCCACCAGAAGCTCCTTTGTCTTACTGACGTTGAGGGAGAGGTTGTGCTCCTGACACCAGTGTGTCAAAGAACTTACCCAAGAATTTACAAAGACCATTTCTCTTCATGATGCCAAGCTGGAGACATTGACCGCAAAAATGGAGTCTAACCATCAGCGATTTCTGAACACAATAACTGCAAATAAACACTATGAGGAAGAAACTGCAGATCAAATGACCAAGGCCATGAAGGTGATGGTGACAGGGATTTCAGAAGTCCGCTTCATGGTGGAACAGCTTCAGCTGGAGCTGCATGAGGACATTTGAGCCACACAGCAAAACTCTCAAAAAACTGTGAACAGCTGTCCAAAGAGATTAATCACTGTAGCACTCAACTGAATGCCCTACGAGACCACCTTAAAGAGCTACAACTGGAAATGAGTAACAGCTTCAAAAAGGCAGTGGCAGACCTTCAAAGAAGTGTACCACTATCACCTCCCAATACCATTCCTTCACCTCCACCTCCAATGATATCTCACCCTACACCTGCTGTCAAAAGTGATCATTTAAAGTTAACATTCCCCACATTCAGAAGACCATCTGATGACGCTGATCCATTGTTGTACTTAAATCCATGTCAGGAATTTATGGCCTTACATCCCCTGGCTGACGATTATATTTTGGCTACCTTCTGCACTGTCCTGTATGGTACGGCACGTGATTGGTGGGAAGTTGCTCGAACCTCTATTACCACCTGGGATGAGTTCGAATCAGCTTTCCTCTCAGCCTTCCTCTCTGAAGACTATGAAAATGAGCTGGCTGAGCGAGTCCAAATTAGAACACAGGGAGAAAAGATGATTCTTAAAAACATCAAGCCTTACCTTGCCAGCAAACTTCGGAGCCAAGTAAACACTGTGGATGAGCTAGTGAAACTGGGTCATCAGCTGGAAAAGGATCATGAGCATCAGTTGCACTACGAAGGATGCATAATTACTCAACACATACCACAAAAACCCACCTCTAAGCAACTTGCTGTAAAACCTCCAGTCCATTGTTGGAGATGTAAAGGACAACATCCGCCTGGAAATTGTCCACACCATTCCACCCTTCATTCCACACATTCTCCCCATCAGCATCCTTCTGCCGCAAGTAAACATTCCTCCCAACCTCAGAAGTCAGGAGGTCTGCCTTCTAACAATGCCATGTCTGTCACAGTTCCCTCAAAATCACTCACTAGGTTCGAACATTTCACTTCCACTGCTTCTAACTAGTTTGTTTCCATACCTCAACAGTTAGTTGTTCCCATTTGTATTGGAGCCTGGAAAGGAGAGGCCATAGTAGATACAGGAGCAAGTTATACTCTCCTCCATGAGAGCCTGTGGAAGGAGCTCGCTCCACATGACAACCTCCATCCCTGGTCCTTTGGTCCACTCTATTTGGCCAATGGTGAGGCCGAAGTACCTTTAGTATGGACAGATATACAGATAACACTTCACAACAAAGGCTTCACCATACGTGCTGCCATTCTCACCTCCAAAGCCCTGGCTTATTTCGTAGTCCTAGGTTTGGACTTCATCTTTTCCAGTGGTCTGCAGATAAATGTAGCCAACAGGAAATATTCATTCAAGTCAACCCCCAATGAAGAGTATCCTTTTCAACCAGGCCAGGCCAGCGTTCCAGTTGAAAAACCCCAGCATCTGAAAAGGAGACCACACACCAAAAGTTCAAACTGGACACTTTCTCTACTCAGTTCCATTCCTCCATCACAATTCCCACAGGGATCACAACCACTAGATAGTATGGATGACCAAACCTTAATAGAGGCTGTGGTAAATGAAGCACACTTACCACTTGAAGGAAAACATCAGTTACTTCACCTTTTAGAATCCAACCCACAAGTTTGTACCCTTCGGCTTGGAAGGACAACTGTTCTTCAACACTGCCTCTACACCACTCATCCAGTACCCATTAAACAATGTCCATATCGTTTAACACCTGAAAAACAAGCTGTTGTGAGAGACCAGTTAAAGGAAATGGTGAAGAATGGTATAGTAGAACCATCACACTCTGCCTGAGCCTCACCTGTTGTTCTGGCCCAAAAAAAGATGGAAGCCTAAGATTCTGCGTAGACTACCATAAGGTTAATGCCATCACTGAGAGAGATGCGTATCCTCTACCGACCATCACAGAGATCCTGGAATCTCTCTCCGGGGCAGTCATCTTTTCCACCGTTGACTTGAACAGTGGTTACAGGCAGGTAACTATGGATCCAGACAGTAAGCCTAAGACTGCTTTCATCACTTCCTCAGGGCTGTACCAGTTTAATGTCATGCCTTTTGGGTTGAAAAACGCTCCCGCAACATTTCAGAGATTGATGGAGACCGTCCTGGGAGAGTTAAAAGGAACAGATATGCTTCATATATATTGACGATATCATCATATACTCCCCATTCTTGACCCAACATTTTCACGATCTCCAAACTGTCCTCTCCCATTTACAAACAGCAGGCTTGACCATAAATCTGAAAAAGAGTAAATTCTGTCTTCAGGAACTGACATTTCTTGGACATGTTGTGAACCTTAAAGGCATTTCCGCAGACCCCAGCAAAGTGGAAGCCATATGTTCTTACCCTGTACCCAGAAATCTTAAAGAAGTTCAGCGCTTCCTCAGATTGGCGGGATGGTACTACAAGTTTGTACCCAGCTTCTCCCAAATAGCTGAGCCCATCAATGCCTTGAAGAAAAGAGACGTGCATTTCAGTGGTCACCTCAGTGTCAGCAAGCTTTTGATCAACTGAAGGCCTGTCTCATTTCTCCTCCCATCCTGGGTCATCCCGATCTACAACTGCCATTTGTGGTGTATACTGACGCCAGTGACACTAGACTGGGTGCAGTCTTGACACGGAGAGACCAAGGTTTCGAAGAGGTTATCACCATGCCAGTAGAACTCTAAACAAAGCAGAAATAAATTACTCTGCGACTGAAAAAGAATGTCTTGCAGTAGTTTGGGTGCTGGAAAGGTGGCAACATTACCTTGAACCTAAACTATTCACCATTGTTCTAATTGGGCACTCTAGTCTTGTTAAGCCTTTGCCAGTCCTTGAAGTGTTTCGTTATGTGTTATGTTAAGCTTAGTTTGAATGTTAAGATTTAGTGTTTGTTCCAGCATTTGTTCCACTCCAGCGATTACTATTGTTGAGACTTTCTTCTGTTTCCACTCCAGCGATTGTTCTACTCCAACGTTTATAATTAAAAGACTAAAAGAATCTACTCCTGCATCTCTTCTATTCCTCTTCCACTCCAGACACCAACGTTATACTGGGGTTGTTTTCTCCAGGGGGGGAGAGTGTGGTGGAGCTGGGAAAACATAAACAAATGAGCCTTTGTTGTTGCAGACCCTCGAATATCAATGGGAACATAATTAACGGACGTGATGTAATGATATATATGGACTCTTGAATCTGCCGATTTGAATGCGGGTCTAGAGCGGATCCTCGGCCTTATCATGATATTTATTATTATGTTGTTTTATTTCATTTTGTTTTTGTTTTGTTTTTTCCTTTCCCCAATTGAATGAGATAAGGTGTAAAAAGGTTGTTTTGGTTGTTTTTGTGAAAATATAATTGGAAACTGAACTAAAAACCTCTTTTTGTCATGCCTTTATTTTATGTTGGTGTAGAGAAAAAAAAAAAAAAAGGTAATTGTTTTGTATGTATGTAAGCTTTTAGAGCTTATCTGGGTTTTTTGTAATTTTGACAGGCTTACTCCTGTCTGGCACCCAAACAATTTAATTTAGGTCAGTTTATTTCATTATTGATTTAAATAGTTTTTCCTGGGAGTCGCCACCGTTACAGTGTCAATCCTGCCAGATTGGGAAAAAAAACATTTAATTACACCACTAGTTGCTCACATTCACTGAAACAACACTTAGCTGTTACTACCCTTCATTTGTGTCCTCACACATTGAAGACAACTTCTAGCTGTAACATTACACCTAGGCCCTTAACCCTGTGCAGATCTGTGTCAGCTCTCTCCCTAGTCTTCCACTACAGTGTGGCAACATGTGGCTGAAGACTGACTCCACAGCCCACTGGAAAGACTTGAAGGCAATACTGAGTGACATGCTGGAAAAATTCACCAACTACCTGGCCCACAACTTCATAGGCCAGATGAAACCGAGCGACAAGAACGCCACCCATCTGACACAGGAAGTAAACAACCTAAAGCTGCAGTTCACAAAGACCCAAAAGGTGCTAATGGAAATAACACCGCCCTTGCGGAGAGAGCTCTCGTGGCTGAAGCTACAGAGGTTAGTTCACTCTCCGTCTCTGTAGTGGATGTAACCTGATCCTTCCGACGGGTGAATATCCGCAAAGCTGTGGGTCCAGAGCGTCATCAGAGCTTGTGCGAACCAACTGGCTGGTGTTTTTACGGACATTTTCAACCTTTCCCTCTCTTTGTCTGTAATCCCCACATGCTTTAAAACGTCCACCATTGTGCCTGTTCCAAAGCAATCCAAAATAACTTGCTTAAATGACTGGTGTCCTGTTGCTCTGACCCCTATCATCAGCAAATGCTTTGAGAGACTAATCAGAGATTACATCTGCTCTGTGCTGCCTCCCTCACTAGACCCATTGCAGTTTGCTTACCACAACAACCACTCCACTGATGATGCCATTGCATCTACAATACACACTGCTCTCTCCCACCTGGAAAAAAGGAACACTTATGTGAGAATGTTGTTTGTAGACTACAGTTCAGCATTCAACACCATAGTGCCCTCCAAGCTTGATGAGAAACTCCGGGCTCTGGGCTTAAACAGCCAGCTGTGCAGCTGGATCCTGGACTTCCTGTCAAGCAGACGCCAGTTGGTTAGAATAGGCAGCAACATCTCCTCATCACTGACCCTCAACACTGGAGCCCCGCAGGGCTGTGTTCTCAGCACACTCCTGTATTCCCTGTACACACATGACTGTGTGGCAACACATAGCTCCAATGCCATCATTAAGTTTGCCGATGATACGACGGTGGTAGGTCTGATCACTGACAATGATGAAACAGCCTACAGAGAGGAGGTGCACACTCTGACACACTGGTGTCAGGAGTACAACCTCTCCCTCAGTGTCAGTAAGACAAAGGAGCTTGTGGTGCACTTCAGGAGAAAAGATAGAGAACACAGTCCCATCACCATCAATGGAGCACCAGTGGAGAGAGTCAGCAGCTTCAAGTTCCTGGGTGTCCACATCACTGAGGAACTAACATGGTCCATCCACACTGAAGCCGTTGTGAAGAAGGCTCATCAGCGCCTCTTCTTCCTGAGACGGCTGAGGAAGGTTGGAATGAACCGCCACATCCTCACACGGTTCTACACCTGCACTGTAGAGAGCATCCTGACTGGCTGCATCTCCACCTGGTACGGCAATAGCACCGCCCACAACCACAAAGCACTGCAAAGGGTGGTGCGAACTGCCAGACACATCATCGGAGGTGAGCTTCCCTCCCTCCCCTAAAGCTGCCCAAGAGGACCTGGAAAAGAAACTCCAGCACAGCAAAAAAGCGCAACTGGAAAAGGCCAGGTTTGATTTGAAAGACATGAAATTTCGAAACAAGGCCTTGGAAGGCCATCTGGAAATGTCCAGAACTGAAGTTGAAACCCTGACCCAACAACTTGACCTCACCAAAGATGAGCTTTACATGGTCAGAGATGAATGGATACACTCTTACGAGTTAAGTCGAGAGCTTAAGATGGACAGGCATCCCATAGCAGCACTTCTGGTCAACAAAGCAGCATCCTACAACCAAAATCTTCAACCTGATGAGAGAAACGAGGACCTGCAGCACAAAACTTCACCAGCCTTCTTCCAAGAACCCCTCCAACCGCAGTGACAGGGTAAACATCCCAACGAACCCTGAAGCAGCATGTTGAATGGATTTTAAAGAACTCGACAAGCTGGCAAGGAACATTGACAAGTTAAAACCAAATCCTGCTGAGGGTCACAAGATCCATGCTTACCTACATGACATAGAATTCCACCTGAACATGAGGCCTCAGATGACTAACAGAAACACTTTATGCCTACTATGGATAACATCCAGCCATGAGGTACAAAGTTTTCTTGACAGACAGTCAAACCACACGAAGTCTGACTACCAACTTCTGAGAGATTGCCCTGATTAAAGAATTTTCAAACCCAGAGTCTGAGCAAGAACTGTTTACCGCCCTGAACACCAAACAGGGACGGAAAGAGACCATACAAGCCTAGTACTATAGACTATGGCAAGACTACTTCCAGTCTTGGAACGAACTTGAGATGGAAGAAAAATTCAACTTCAAAACCATTTTCCTCCGAAACTTGCACCCCACGGTGAGCTATCAACTAGGAGTCACAGCCTGTCCTCGCAAGATGACAGCTCAATAACTGTGTGACTTGGCACATAAAGCTTATGCTAAACAAAGAATGGCCTCAAGAAAGGCCCACAAGGCATCGTCAGTCTCAAGCCTTACCTCTCAAAACCAAGGGCTGGGATCAGAAGATATGTGGCATCACAGCAAAGCCAGGTTCTTCAGCATAGAGCGGAGTAAACCCCATGGCGAACAAGAGCATGACCCCCACATCAGTGCAAGACCCATATGCATGTCCAACCACTGGGAGAAACCATGGAACAAACCACATCCCTTAAGCAATCTAAAGGAAAGGACAACATGGGAACCCAGATGGACATTTAAAGGCAAACGAAGACGAAAGCCATCTCAACACTGTGCAGACAGACACAGAACTAAGCCTGCACAAGAACACAGAATTTAGCCTGCACACAAACCAGATAAGCCACCTGCAGAAAACTCACCAAAACTGCTGAAGCTACTCACAGCATACTTCAAGCAGAATCCACACAAGGCCGACCATAAAAACATTTCATACTCTTCCTGTCACGACCATTGACAGAAATACAGGTGCCAGGCACAACAGGACCAACACAGCACTGGCTTATGGACCAGCTTATGGACCTCAACCACATCCTAATTCAACATGACAGAAACTCATACAGCCATACAGCAGCCCATGTCGAGTTATATATAGACATCAAGAACTGTGTTAAAGACTTCTATGAACTGTAGCTTCATCAGCACTGACAGTCATCTAGAGGATCCAGATTAGCCAACACACAAAGTGCCAATCTACCAAAACCAAATCAACAGACAACAGTCTGACACAGTTTACAACAGTCTCACATACAGCTAAAACAGTCTGACATAGTTCGAATTGTTCTTACAACACACCTTTATCACAACCAAACACTATAGGGAAATATCAAACTGTTTTCCTCATAGATAAAGCACCCAACATTACTTTAAGGTACTCGGAAACCCTAGCTACCCTACACTAAGTTCATTCAAGCACGCACTAACCACTCAACACTGGTTAGGTTAACTTACACATTATGATAGGAAACACTCAGATTCCTCTTCAATAGGAAAAATGCTAAAGCTAATCCAACTAGCCAGCAAGAAAGTCAAGGGCATTATATCAGGATTGACTCCATATGCTTTTTGTTCACAAGCCACCATGAATTCATAGAGCATATGTAGGATATTAGGTGCAGAAGAGCGAACAATTGCTGCAATATGACTTGAATCTAGAAAACCCAACCTTTTAATCCTGGAATTCCTCAACATCATAAATTAAAAGATTCTGCTCAACAAGGCAGCTCACATCTGGCCAAGAAAATGAACAAAAGGGACTTGTCCATATAGCACATGACTTGAGAACTTCATGCTTCTGAGGAAATACCCCCACATTTAATGGTCATTGCCTGACACTGCCATCAAGACCATCTCTGCAAAGATACCCTAAAGGCAGAGGTTACGGGCAATAAAAGACAGAGAACACACTCCCTGGAAACCCTGGGAAAAGCTTGAACACACTCTGTTTTTGTCCTTCAATATAAACCAAATTGCTACACTTAAACTAGACTCATCAGATCATGAGACATCATGATCATTATTCAGCAAACAGCAGCTAAAAAGGAATCCATAAACATTTCACACAAAGTACCAGTACTTGTGATTTAACCCTCTAAAATGTACAGAATGCATTTGGACCCAAAATGTACACAATACCTAGCCTTGCTAGATAATTCTGAAAATTACTTTATGACCTGTGATCACTTCTATAACTGACAAATCAATGATTATAATCTTTAATCTTGTGTTATGTCATTTTTACTAAGAATGGTAACTATTCAGGAAAAAATATCTCATGTTTACTATCGTTGAAATTCTTTCTGCATTTCAGGAATATTTATGTTAATTAATTTTTTATATATTCAGCTGTATCCAAGATATAAAAGTTCATGATTAAAAATGCAATATTGTGAGCGGGACATTTGTAAGAATCCTCCACACAAAGGATTGTAAATCAATTTTGAAAAGGACAGACCAGTTGACCATGTGACTCTGAAAAGCCACTTCTGATTGGCTTAGGACACCTTTGGAGTGAGGCCAATTTCAGCTCAAAAGTTTCCTACCAAGGAAGAAGTCTTCGGCGGTGGTCTCCTCTCTTCTTTGGCTGTCTTGCTCTTCACTTCCTCTGCAGCTCCTCTGCGCTCTTGCCCTTGTGGCTTGCAGCCTCCATGCCATATAGAGTCCAAGGAAACCTGGGACATGAAGTCCAGAGGAAGCCTCTCACTCTCTGCTCTACGGTTCACACACCCAACGGGAGTCGCAAGTCTGCCCTGCGGAAGGCCTCGCTCCAAAGTCCACCTCATCATCCATCGATACAACAGATATCCCTGATCCAACAGAGGTTCAAGACATCGATGGAATGAACTTTCTACAAAGAACCAAGCCATGCAAGGAAAAGCAACGCTTGGAAACGCAACGACATGCAAGTACATCTCCAGACTTTTGCTGAAAGTGCTGGTGTATTATTTAAATACTAAGGGTAATCCGATTGCAAATCGATTTAGACACAAAAAAGGATAAATGGTTCTTAAGGCATTGTCTACAGACTCCATAACATTCATTTTCTTTGAATTGACCATTTATTTCACATTCTGTCACTTTAATCACCAACCTGTTTCATGTTGTATGTGGTAGATAATTTTTTTTTATGTTTAGAATAGCAATAAAGTTTGTTTGTATTCAAAGATGTGTATTCAAAGACTGTGGTATATTTTGATCAATAATCCCATCGCATGATTTTAAAAGATCT
This sequence comes from Myxocyprinus asiaticus, assembly GCF_019703515.2. Taxonomy (NCBI): domain Eukaryota; kingdom Metazoa; phylum Chordata; class Actinopteri; order Cypriniformes; family Catostomidae; genus Myxocyprinus; species Myxocyprinus asiaticus. The sequence goes on from NC_059367.1 coordinate 46,914,293, forward strand.
TGCTTCAAAGCTATACCTAAAATATGTGTGATATTATTTTCAATAAGCTGTGAGAATAATATTACTCAAATAAGTAAATTAATCATAATTCCCTTATTAAAGCTAATTGTAGAGCCGAGGAGGGCGGGGCCGGGCTGGAATGAGACACACCCGGTCCCCAATCAGCCTGGTGGGGCGCGTGAGGGATAAAGGCGGCCGGGGACGACAGTTCGAGAGATAGAGAATTGCAGGCAGCTGTACTGTGTGTTTTTGGTTGTGTGTTTTGTTTAAATTGTTTATTAAATTATTATTTAAGTTGTCAAGCCGGTTCTCGCCTCCTCCTTTCCACTGAACCCCCTTACACTAATTCCTTACAACAGAAATTGTGTACAATAAATGAACTCACACACAAAACTATGGAGTAGCAGCACTTACCACTTCAGTATAACTCTGACAAATGCATTCAGTTGATAATTATTAATGATTAATTAATGTACAACCTAGTTGTCGAGCCACAGTGTCAATCTATCCACTGCCTGAACTTTCTGCTGCTTATTCTAAAGAATACCTGCCATAGACAGGCTGTCAATCTCAAAACATACTTATTTTAAGGAGGAGAAGAGGAACTAGTTCATAGTAATGTATCCTTTCATGTTTAATTGGGGGGAACCACCAAAATGGAGCAAAAAGATGCCCAAATTATCCCCAGCCGCCCAAAGCCATTTTTATGCACTCAAAAAAAAAATAAAAAAAAAAAAAAAAAGATTCTGCGGGATCCTCCCTGTGCAGAACTGCCCCAAAGTACCCATATCCAGGGTTGGGAGGGTTACTTTTGAAATGTATTCCACTACAGATTACAGAATACATGCTGTAAAATGTAATTTGTAACGTATTTCGTTAGATTACTCAAGGTCAGTAATGTATTCTAAATAATTTGGATTACTTCTTCAGCACTGGTCAATTTTTTCACTTGTTTTGACTATAAAAACTCTGCCAGTACAGTAAGACAAAATACACATGTTAAAAATACATTCTCTGAAAAACCTAAATATCTTATGCAGTGTTGTTTCTAAAACAAGATAAATCAAATTGATCTTGTTTTAAGGATTTTTAGATATTTTTACAGGAAAACAATACAAAAATTATTATCAAGAATATGATTTTTGCCCTACTATCAAAGGTCTTATTAGAAAAAATAAATTATGATCCAACGTGAATTTTCTTAATAAAAAAACATGATCATGCTTGGTAACGTGCATGTAAAATGGCTAGAAATAGCATTTTAACTTAGCATAAAGCTGACAATTTACACAAGGATTATTTCTATTTCTTGTGCCCCAATCTTACTTCAAACTTACTTCTCTGTCTGCTCGTATGAATGTAACACATCATAAGAAAGTGTTTCACCGCTGTTCAAATGCACTTTGGATCTCATCATTTATATGTATAAATTTTTCCATCTGAAAAGACTAAATATTAAATGAAACAAATGACAATAAAATGCAAAGTAATCTCTTCAGTAATCAAAATACTTTTTGAATGTAACTGTATTCTAAATACCAATGATTTAAATTGTAACTGTAGTGGAATACAGTTACTTATATTTTGTATTTACAATAAGTATTCCCATTACTTGTATTTCGTTACTCCCCAACCCTTCCTATACAACACTAGCAACTTAGCGGCCAACTTCGGCTGTAACACAACTAACACAAAAAAAACAGACCAAATAATAATTTTAGCGGCTACAGATACACTTTAGCTGTCTATGGAAACTTGTCCTAGTAATTAATAATAACGGCTAAATTAGCGGTCAGTATGCTTTAGGTCCCTGTGAAAAAAAACTCTCTAGCAAATTAGCAGCTAAATTAGCGGCCTAACATTACACATGGTACACATTGGCTCCCTGGAAATCGCACTAACAATTGCAAAAGCGCAAGATGACATTAAAGTGCCAAAAGTAAGCGTACATTGTTTGTTTCCTGACCCTACGTTAACTAGATAATTTAGCAAACTGTGGCATTGGCATTTAACTTACCAGGCATTGGCATCATGCGTTTTAGTCATATCACATTTTATACTGTATATGAATGAAATAACGTTATGCCTTTCAAATATTGACTAAAAGTTGTGGCTAGAATGTAATCTGTCTGCCGCGCTCTCTCATCGTCTTTCTACAGTGTGCTACACAGAGCCATAGACATGAGCAGAGCCGTTACACTGTCTACAGTCTCGTGTAATCTCGCGAGATTACCTCACCACTTGGGTCTGTCTGGGTCTGGATCATAGACTGTAATGATCCATGATACATTGACTGTATGGTCAAATATATATATAAAAATATAAGAACTTTATATATAATAATTATAATTTATAATAATAATAATAATAATAATAATAATAATAATTATTATTATTATTATTATAATTATTTATGATAATAATAATTATATTTTTAACATATACTTTTTTTTGAAGAGGTCTTATGATCAAAATATAATAAAATGCTAATAAAATAATAATAATGATCATAATAATAAATTAAAAGGCAGATATTTATTTTGTATGTTGTTGAAGACATTGAAAAGGAAATGTGAACCATGCATGCAGGATCCATTAAATTCAGGCTTTGTACTTTTGCACTTGATGTCCAGTGTGAAATCTGGGTCCCAAAGGAAAACCAGTTGAACCACTAGGACCACTGCTGTAAAGAACTTCTCGTGTCCAGGAGAGACAGCATATCACAGTTCTGGGAGCATTATGTGTGTCTGTTCCTTTATTCTTATGACTTTGCCATGCAGATCTCTTTTAGATATTTTTCAAAAGTGCCAATAAACCTGCTCTTCTGGACATTTCAAGTTTGTATTCGATTATTTGTGTTGAGAATGTTCACCTAGGCGATGACGTAATGGGTTTTCGCCATCCCCTTGTCTGACCACCTGTAGATTATTAGTAATTAAATCTCTGCCTCTAACTTCCTGTGATTGCTGTCTTTGCTTATGGTGATTTTCCTCCCATGACCAGTTGCGGTTTTAACCACCACGCAAACCACACAATTGCGGGATGCCTGAGCATTTTGAGCATTTCAGTTCAGGACAGGGGTCCCCTTCAAACATTTTGCCGTCCGAGTGGGTGTCTTTTTGAGCATTTTTCCACTTCAATATGGGACATTTGGTAACCTGCAGTCTGAATTTCGGCCAAAATATGGGACGTCCTAAAACAGGACAGTTGTCAACCCATAACAGCAAAAAAAATTGCATACTACACCTCTCCTGTTTTTTAAGCCTTTGTCTGTGATGAAGCAGCACTGTCACCTTTACCTCATTGTGACACGTCACCATTAAGCCACACAAGCTATTGAGGAGAACAGAGTTTTATTGAAGAGGTGTGACACACAGCAAGACAGGCAGATGCATAGTTAACACTACAGATGCCTCCAACGCAGGCTGAGAAGTAGTGGTCGACCGATATATCATCAAGGTCGATAAATCGGCCGATTTTCTGCCTTTTTTAATTATCGGCATCAGCTGATACATTTTCCCGTTTGGACGATTTGTTTCTTGAGGGAGCCGAGAATCGCTTGCTTGCATGTGAAACAAGTGAGACATGTAAACGACCAGTCATGGTTTGTTTTGTTGTTACATGCCATCGTGTTACTACAATAATAGACCAGTGTGCATTACAGTCTCATTTAAACAATCCACATATCAGAGATGTGGCAGACATGTATGAGCTCATAATGTTAAAGTGCTCACCTGTTTCATTCTCCCTCTCTCACTTCAACAGTGGAACTTGTAACTTTTTTTTGTTATTAACAATTTTTATTGATTCCAGTGACAGATTAAATAAACCTGACAGAAAATACGGAATAAAATTATATGAATTAAACCCTTCCCTCCGAACATCCCAATTCCAAATGAAGGTCTTCGCTATGCTATCAAATTGCTTGAAATACGAAAGGGGGACATCTACAGGGAGAGACTGTAGCAGGTAGTTGAAGTTTGGAATACAATTCATTTTAATAACATGAAACTTCCCAAAAATAGATAAATGTAGTGAAGCCCACCTGCCCACATTGCTCGAAAACCTTTTTTTATTAAGGGGTCAAAATGAATTTAAATCACACAAATTTGCTGGGAATAAAATACCCAAATACTTAATGCCCTGTTTAGGCCACTGGAAGGTGCCCGGCTGAAAAGCCGTTACTGGGCAGTACGCTTTCAGAGCCAAAGCTTTGGATTTAGACAAATTTACTCTGTATCCCGAGAATTTAAAAAAGGAATTAATAATTCTGTGGAGACAAGGCATAGATCTAGTAGGGTCAGAGATGAATTATAAAATATCATCTGCTTAAGCAAAAGCTTATGCGCCATACCTCCCACCACCCCTGGAAAATCATCTTCCTTTCTTATCGTGGCTGCTAATGGTTCCAGGGCAAGACAGAACAATAATGGGGAAAGAGGGCAACCCTGCCGGGTGCCCCTGTCCAGAGTAAAATAATCTGAAATTAATCCATTTGTTTGCACTGCCGCTACCGGGTGTCAAAAAGTAACTTAATCCATCCAATAAAAGTGTTCCCGAACATATTTCCAAAATCTTAAAAAGATAATCCCATTCTACCATAGCAAATGCCTTTTCGGCGTCAAGTGAGATGGCAGCGACCAGAGTCTGATCATTCACCACTGAGCACATGATATTGATGAGATGCCTGATGTTATCAGAAGCAGCCCCGAATAAACCTCACCTGATCTATTTCAATAAGAGATGTCATAACTTTAATTTTTGACAATATTTTTATGTCTAGCTGGATCAGGGAAATTGGATGGTAACTCTTACACTCGCTTGGATCTTTGTCCTTTTTAAGAATCAGACTGATCCGGGCTTGTGTCATGGTTGGCAGAAGCTTTCCATTAAATGATTCCGTATAAACTTCTAACAAAAGTGGAGCCAGTTCTGTAACATAAGATCTCAAAAATTCAGCGGCAAAGCCATCTGGCCCTGGAGCCTTGCCTGCAGGCAAGGCCTTAATTACCTCGCCAAGCTCCTCCAAGTTTATCTCAGAATCAAGAGAATTTTTTTCAGTTGTCAGTTTAGGGAGTTCTAATGGTTCCACAAAATTTCTTCATCAGTAGATGAAGACTTGGAACTATAGAGATCAAGACAGAATTCTTTAAAAGCATTATTAATATCAATGACCGAGGTAAAAATGTAACTACCAGCAGATTTCACTGAGGGAATGGTAGAAAAAGACTCTCTCTGCTTTATATATCTAGCCAAAAGCTGCCCTGCTTTGTCCCCCGACTCAAAATATGACTGTCTTGCCCAGAATAACCAAAACTCCAACTTCCATGACAAAATAATATTTGTAGCGGCCCTTTGGCATTGAAAGGAGGAGGCGGAGAGTTTCCTACGGGTGCCTTTGTTTATTTTGCTTCGGTTGCAATAAACTTTAACGTTCAAGAATGCTTTTGTTTGAATTCAGTCATTTTCATGCATCACATTCCTCTGCAGCACTGTATAGAACACAGTGATTCATCGTATATCATATCACAGCACTTCAAATCTCCTCAAAACATCGTAAAGCACTTCAAAGCACCGTAAAACACAGTAAAACTACACAAAAAGACAAATAAAGAATAAACAAATGTAAATACATATTCACAATATGAAATTAAGCATTCACAGCATAAAAAGCATGTTACACACTAACATGTGCTGAGTTTAATTACAAATATTATGCTCAAAATAAGAAATCAAATAACTATGAAATTATCATGAAATGAACACAAAATATAGCATACCTTTCCAAAGGGTTACAAAAACAAAAGATATTCATATTTTTAATGATATTTAGAGCTTCTTTGCGTGAGCTTGTGTAACACACGTGAACTATCTTCTGTGTTGCAAAATCCCCTTACATACCTTACACCCTCAAGTGGAGACGTAAAGCAAAAACGAATTAAGGGGGTGGTCATTACAATGTTATATCTGTATTTCAATCGGGTCAATTCTCTGAGGCACTTCAGCTCTGCCTCTGCACTTTTAATATTCCCTTCCAACTCCATGAGTTCTCATGCTTTGTATTTTTTGATGAATGAGGCATACTGTATGATCCGACCCCTAAGAACTGCCTTAAGTGCCTCCCAAGCCACACTCACAGAGAATACTGATGATCAGTTGGTCTTCATATAAACATTGATTTCAGCCTTTAACATTTGTTGAAAATTAGGATTTTGCAAAAGGGATACATTAAAGCGGCAAATATATAATTACCTCACCAGGGCGTGATCTGAGACTAAGATGTTTCCAATTGAGCAATCAACAACAGATGAAATGAGGGACTTAGATATAAAACAAATCTATAGAATAAATCTTATGGACTGAAGAAACAATTTATAGTCCCTACCAGATGGGTTCAAAAGTCTCCAAATATCTATAAGACCAAGATTTTTACACATCCGGTGACACTGTTGCTCTAGGGGGCTTACACACTTTTGCTTCACTATGATCAAGGATTGAATCCATCATGAGGGGTGCCAGCGGCTTGCAACATCCCTTCTAGATCTATAAAAAAGCCCTGATCATCAGCATTAGGTGTGTAAATATTAGTCAAAATCAACCTTTGCCCCTGAATTTCTGCTAAAACAATAATGACTCATCCTAATTTATCATTAATCTGTTTGAGACATTTGAATTGTAGAGGTTTACTTATCAATGTAATGACTCCCCTGCTCTTACTGGAGCCAGCACTAAAGAAAACATGTCCACCCCATATCTTCCCAAATTTTCCAGCTTCCTGCGGGGAAAGATGCGTTTCTTGAAGAAACAATATATCATTATTTCATTTAAGAAAATAAATAACCTTCCTTCTTTTATGGGGTGCCCCAACCCATTCACATTCCACGTGGAGAGAGACAATCCACTCATATTAACATTTGACATTTTGACATATGAGAAAAAGTAGATTGTGTGTCAAAAATAAAATAATAAAGACCACATTCCAACATTAGTGCAACAGTCAAACCCCAAACTTCCCCCCGAACCAAACTAACAGAAAAAAAACATGCGCATTAACCCCGCGCACGACAGCGCCTACCGTCATCCATCCCTCTAAACTCATACAGTCCATGTATGCCTACGAGAGCCCCCGCGACAGCTTTGCCATCGGACTGCTCAAGTCCGTTGTTTCTATAGAAAAAGACAGAATTACATAACAGAAGAAAATCTATAAAACAAACTCCAGCCAATAGGCAGAATAAACACAAAGAACATGTAGATTAATTTGCATAACTGTCCCTAAGGTGTGTTCCTCCACAAAACAACCTCCAGCCTCTAGTGGAACCAGCACAACAACAAAAAAGCCGTTCAGTTTCTTCGGACAGTCAAATGAATGTTCAATGAGCCGGCTGTTCATGAATGCAGCAGATTACCTAATCCTTCCAATGTCCTGCAAAAAAATACTCCACACAACAAACTCCAGCCAATAGGAGGCATAAACACAAAGAACATGCAGATTCATCCACAAACTATCCCGAAGGAGTGTTATTCTACAAAACATACTCCAGCCGCTAGGCGGAACCAGCACAAAAATAAACAAAACAGCCACCCAGTTTCCTCGGATGGCTGAATGTTCAGTGAGTCAGGTCCACTAGGCTGCAAAGTGAGTGCCACACAATGACTTACTCACTCCACTGACTTTATGAAGGACAATGCTTGTAGGGGACAAGTAAATACTTTGTGGCCATCCTTAGCATCTATTCTCAACCTGGCTGGGAACTAGTGCAAAAGCGACCATCCGTCAATGCAAAAGTTTCTTGAAGGAGTGTTATTCCACAAAACAAACTCCAGCTGCTAGGCAAAACCAACACAAAATAAACAAAAAAGGCACCTAGCTTCCTAGGACGGAATGTGAATGTTCAGTGAGTCAGGCTCACTTGGCTGCAAGGTGAAAAACACACCATGGCTTACTCCACTGACTTTTAGAAGGACATCGCCTGCTGTGGGTATGTAAATATTTTGTGGCCATCCTTAGTATCTATTCTCAATTTGGCCAGGAACATCAGTGCAAAAGCGACCTTCTATTGATGTAAGAGTTTCTTGCATTCCTTGAATCGATCATGTTTCTCTCTTGTCGAATTCACAAAGTCTGGGAACAAGAAAATGCTGTGGTTCTTCCAAAAAGCCTTCCTTTACTCCTCGCCTCGCGTAACACGAGATCTTTATTGGATGAAATTTCAGAAACAATCTCAGTAATTTTGCCTTCGCCAGCATTGCCAACATGCTCGACAGTTGATGCTGAATCTCTCCCGCCACACTGTCCAGACTGAGTCCCTGGTCTGCAGCCCTGTCAGGGGTATCAGCTTGAGCACGTAAGTGTCTTTTAATGTCTCCAGAGCCCGAGGATTTTGAATTCTTTGACATATTGTCTTCATAGAATAGTTATGGAACAGGGTGTATTGAATCTCACTGGTTTATGACACAAATAGTATTAAAAATGAGCAAAGTGCGCAGAGCTCGCCTTTCACATGTCCGACCCTCACACGACGTCAAGCGACCTCCGAACTTGTGACTTTTAACTGTCTTGTCTAATGATAAAAATGCAAATATCAATAAAACTAATATCATATACCATCTGCAAATATGCGCATACCTCGTTTAAACAGATGTAATTCACAAAACTTGAGCAGATCCAGCATCCTCATTTATTTACGTCTAAAGCATGTATTCTATCAGCCTCTCCTCAGCAGTTCCCTGTAACTTTTAACTTTCTTTTCTAATGATGAAAGGCAAATATAAATAAAATTTCTATCATATACCATCTGCATATAAGCAGATATCACGTTTAAACAGATGTAATTCACGAATCTCACGAAATCCAGCGTTTTCTTCCTGTCAAGCGCTCATCTAATATCTTCCTCTGAAACACGTATCCTATCAGCCAGAATCAAAACTTAAGGATCAGGATCAAAAGTTCCTCTGATTCACAAATCATGACGGTCAGTCCGTGACAATCCAAGCAGGTGATCCAGGCAGTTTAAACTGTCAGGAGATTGCTGCTTGTGCTAGATCAGAGACTATTTAGCAGAGACGGGCCACTTCTATTAACATGAATGGGAGAAATTGCAATGCCCAACCAAGAGGCTCTAGCGCCCAATGGTCAACGGATGTAGAATGTCCCGCCTTACAGGTAAAAGAGCCAATCACCTTTTAGATACAGACATCGCCTGTCAATCATCTCAAAAACGCACATGCGCATTAGCTATACAAGCCAGGAACGTTTTTTGCATAATCTGAGTTAAAGAAGCACAATTTATGATACCCGCTTTGTCAGATTTTACTGCTGATTTGAAATATATTTTTTGACCGTAATCTTGACCAACCTTTTTTAAGATTCCCCCATTCAAGTAGATAGGAGCTGCACTGGCATGACTGGAAATATTCTCCCAGGAGTGTTCCAAAGATGGTTGCCAGTGCATTGACTTGCTAGAAAGACTTTGGCTGGATCCTCATGAGCGCGTGAGTGCATCTTCAAAGTAAAAGCGCTTCACGTGTGCTATAATTAAATGTCTTATTCAATATGTACTGTATGCACAACTGGTTTGATTTGGTATTTTTTGAGAAAATGTGATTGCTAACGTGGACATGCCATCCATGGTTGCTGGACTACTGTGTGTACTGTTATTTCCTTCTTCTTAATATATTAACAATTTCTTCGTGTGCAAAGAAATTACTACAATTTTATGACTAAACAGAAATCAGAAGAAACCATTTCAAAAACAATATAATTTTTGTTAGATGATTTTTTACAAAGTTAAAGTTTTGTGTGAAATTGAATAAATATAGTGCTAAATAAGAGTTTGTAATTTTTTTTTAGCAATTTTATGTTTTAAATTGCATGATATATCGGCATTGTATCGGCCTATCGGCCACCCTGCTCTCTGGATATCAGCATCGGTCATAAAAAAACATTATCGGTCGACTACTATGGGGAAGCCCTGTGCAAAGGACGTCCGGTGTTGTGCACACAGAAAATGTGTACGAACTGTGTGGTACACAAATCACCTAAGAGGAGTACAGTCAAAGCGGCCAACATTGAACCTGGTGAATCGAGTTCTTCTATGGAGCGAGTTATGTCTCCTATGTGTGAAGCACGTCCTCGACCACAATGACCCAACAGCCATTGGTCCCTGATGTGTTTGAGCTTTGGCTGCTCCCCCATGGGAAATTCCTTTTAGGTCAGATCTGCTCTTGCAAACTCAAGGGACAATCTGGCATACTCAGCCACAGCTGTGGAGACTACATGTCTGGCCTCTGAATGGGGCTCATCTGCCACAACAGGGTTGTCGCAGTCTGTGTTATACACCATACTGCATGCCAGGACCCCCTCAACGAGTCAGCTGTATGCCTTCAAGTGGTGACTTTTTCTGATTAGTGCTTCTCTAAAGATGAAGACCCAAACCATTGCCCTGTGCAGAATATACCATCTTTTATACAGAGCAGTTCAATGCAGGACTCTCTCCATCCACACTCAAAGTATATGTCACTGCCATAGCAACCACTCATGTCCTCTGAGGGCTTGTTTATAAGCAACACCCATCGGTCAGCAGAATTCTGCATGATACAAGATGGCTGAGCCTTTTTCGCCACGATACCTTACTGGTCTGCGATTACGCGACTAGAGGCAGTATGCTTACGCATACTCCCTTTGGGGACTGTGCTGCTACTCACTTTGGCATCAGTCAAACATTTTGGGGAACTTCAGGCCCTTCTGGTCAATAACTCCTGAGTAGAGTTTGGACTGGGTCTGTTGTAGGCCATTCTTACAACCTCCTTTACGGCTTAGATTGTTACCTTACAAATATCCTCTCTTGGGTCAGTATGTCTCATTGGCCAAACGAGTCAATTCAGGGTATCAGAACAACTGTTTGTTTGCTTTGGAGGCCGCACAAAGGTTTTGACCATCTCCAAGCAATGAATGTCCCACTGGGTGGTGGATGCCATTATGCTTGCACATGACTCAAAAGGCATGCAATGCCCCATGGCCATAAAAGCTCATTCGACCAGGAGTATGGCCTCCTCCTGGACATAGGCAAAGGTTATGTCTCTAGAAGACATATGTCTGGCTGCAGGTTGGGCTTCCCTTAACACCTTTGTCAGGTTATATAACCTGCATATGTACCTCTTTTCCCAGTTCTTTACAGAGGAAAATGGTTGATCACTGACCAATTGGTCAGTATGGGTGTCAGAAATTTGGTCTCTCCATTCCCAGAGGTGTGAATGAGAGCATAGGTGCCAATGTTGGCTAGTGTCATGGTAACAAAGCCCTTGTCCAGGCACTTGCTTTGCTCCCCTCATTTCTGCTGACCCGGAATATGTGTTGAGACATTGACCCATTACCCAGAATGGCTAATGCCTCTGTCTTGACATCAAGCCTTTTATTTATTGTTCCCACCTCCCTTCCTATTTTTTTAATACGAAGGAGTGGCTCCAGCAATGCTTTTGACTCCCCTGTAATGGCTAGTAGACATTGCACATCAGTGCTATGGTGTGACTGTATATGACTCCCTTAGTGTCAGCTTCTGACGGAGCATCAAAATGACCTTCTTGAAAGGTAATGTCTCCGTTACTGCATAACCATGGTTCCCTGAAAGGAGGAAAGGAGGTGCTGCATAGCTATGTCGCAGCTACTGCTTTTTTCACTGTTAAGGGACTGAGAGATGTCTTCTCTCCTTCCTTCAGAAAATCCTGATATGTGAAGCTGACTCCGGCCTTATGCTCACTATGAGGTCAGCATGGGTGGAGTGCCAGGCTTCACTAGCTAATATATTGACATGACTGAATAGAGTTTCAAGTCACCGCCCCTGGGAGGAGCTCCCTTAGTGTCAACTTCTGATGCAGTGTCTTGTTCCCTCCTTTCAGGGAACAATGGTTATGTAGTAACTGAGACGTTTCCCTGTTTGAAAAGCTATGGATTTTCTGATACAGTAGATTGTGTTGGGGTTAGGTTTTTTCCTTGTAAATGATAGAACATTACAGACTCTATTTCCATGAGTGCGCAAAGTGCAGCGCTACAACCGTGTGCAATGTCTCATCCAATTTTTGTGAGAGTGCTAATTGTAAGTGCAATTTTTATGCCAAATAGGCGTGGTTGGGAGTGTTTGCGCTATTGTGGGTGTAGGTGCACAAACTGTGGGTGTATTGTATGTAAATGAAATGGTACAAAGTGCAAATTGCTATTTTCCTAAGAATGTGGTCGTTGAGCTAAGACTTTTCAATACCATCTCTTTACTCAGTGCAAAGTCCAAATTCAGTTCCTGTATTTGCAGTTTGGAGATTCCACCAACAGGTGGCAGTAAAGTTCATGTCCAAACTCTGAAAATATAGTGGAACATAAAATTAAGTTCCTACTAATCACTGTTGTAGCTGTTTTGAGAAAAAATTATAATTATGGGATTGTGTTAAACTATCTAAAATTCATGGCTTATTTTTCAATTATCATCATTGTTTATATTTACAACTGTATTTATTCTAATTTATATATATATATATATATATATATATATATATATATTTTTTTATTTGATTTTTTTTTTTTTTTGGTGTGATTTTTAAGTCACTGCAAAAGGGGCCGTGGAAGAAGTTGGACAGAGTAAAATGTTTGGATTTGGTATGATTGTTTTGACAAATACATTATTTTGATTAGCTATATTTTAGTTTAGTTTGAAATATAATTTGAATTTAGAAATATATTTAGTTAAAATTATTCATGTTTCATTAAATGAATTTATTTTTTCTAAATCAAAATCGACTGCTATAAGTGAAGTGCATACAGATACAATCACTGTTAATACTAGCCATGATTTGTGTGTCAGTAGATGAAAATGACTAATAATACTTACATTCTCTATAATTTGAAGGAGAATACATCCAAATTATGAAGAGAAATCGCATTTTCCATGCATATAAAAGGAGCGTGTCACTGTCATATAAATATGCCAGACATTCAACAATGACACAGTTAATGCACAAGAGAATGTAAGTCCATATTTCTATTCTTTTAATTCATTGCATACAGTCTGTTTACACTACCAACTTCTTATGAATGTGCTGTCTTAAATTAAATCATTGGTGCTTGAGGGAATGGACTTTATAAGAGGACACAGATGCTGGAATAACTGGAGAAGAACCTCAGAATTAAAGTGCACTGGGTCTTGCCTTTTGCACATTGCATTTATGATTTCGCCAAACCCAACTGCACCTAGACTAAGTGCATGCTTGAACAAAATACCAAAATTAACTTCATTGCCATGCTCACTGACTTTGTGCTTATGACTTGGCATTGGCATTAGGCATAATGCTTGCACTCTTAAAATAGGGCCCAACAAATTCATACTAAGCATATGTTGGGCTTAGTTTGGAAATGTCAACCACATTTTTTTTAAACAAAGGAAATTTTTTTAAAAAATTCTATATTATAGTGGTTTAATGGATAATGGTGTTTAGACCTCTTGCTCAAACAGTGCTGACTGAAGCGCTGAATGTAGACTATATTTTAAAATGCACACTTTTAAGGTTTAGTAACCACACAAGGCCATATTGCAATTTCAATCTTAATTAAATCATGCAGCATTAATGGATATTATAGCAATGTCTTGGAATTCAAAGTCTGCTGGTTTCAAAGCATTTTGGATGGTTTTCCTCATCATGTGTGCTGTAGGTAAGTGCCTCTTTCACAACAGTCACATCTGTTTATGGCGGTTTTTCCTCATTAACATAAGAACGAGAAAGAATCAAAATTTAATATTACACGTTCTTAGGATTGCCAACCCTTCTACATTTTGTGGCAATAATTTTTTTCTAAACTGTGCATTTGAATTCACAGATTTTTTACAAAGTGTGTTACTAATTAATTAAAAATAAACCATCGGTTTTTCATATCGGTGTTTTCATGCTTATAACCGATATGCTTATGATCTTAATTTGAACAATAATTGGCTGATAACTATCAGCAGCCAATACTTCAGTTGATCTCTACTTTTCATGTGTTTTGTGAATGACGGCACTTAAGACAGTTTTATATCAGTGGATTACTTTACACCATCTTTGTTTGCTAGTTTCTCAGATTGGGTTGATTGTATATTGAAGTAGTGTAGTGTACATTATCTTAATTAAAACAATGAGCTAGAATATACAGAAGCACAAATACTATTACTTTGTCACCAGCTGGTATGACCAAAACAATGCAAACTTACACTAAATGTCCAACTACATTGGAGCTGTCCTTCATTATAGCAAAGAAAAATATTTGACCTTTGGTTGTGCTTTAGACACCTATTTAACATTATACTCAAAGATCTACTATCATATACATTACAGTCAATGTAAAGCTGCACTCTTGGCTCAAAGTAAAAACAAATTTTAAGGACCAATAATATTTTTCCTGTTTTTTTTTTTTTTGTTTGTTTTTTTTAACAGAAGCTACATGGATTCTCATAATATATACATTTTACATAGAGTCAATACCTTTACATCTGGCTTTGTGTTTCATATCAGGATAGTATCTGGATATTCTTTAGTTGAATTGCATTTACACCTTGCAGTCAAATGCATCTCCACTGTCATCGGATAAGAGGTCCGTTCACATTTACCTGTGCAAAATGGTAAACACTACTTACATATTACATTAGCTTTACATCACAAACAGTTTTCCTGCATTTAATTATTATTATTATTATTATTATTATTATTATTATTTTATTTATTTTTTTGCCAGAGTGAAATTTTAGGCTGCCAAAGCAAATGTAATGATATTTATCTTGCGTTCTGCAATTTATAAGCACTTCTCATCTGAAATATGCATCTGCATGACGCAATTAAAGCTGAGCCACAGTGATTTTCCAAGTGTATTCCAATGGAATAATTCATGGGATATTGTTATGAAATCGGTTGACAAGATTGCAAGAAGACAGTGTCTGTTGTGTTCTTCACATTGCGGCAAGAACCCACAACACACCGCTTTAACAACAGATGACTGTAGCGCAACCTCATTATATAATTAATCACTTATGTAGTCGTATCTGGATAACAAAATGCCTTTGCATTTACACCTTCTTTGAATGTGGTCAGAATCTGTCCCTGACCACCTCCAAATGTGGTTTCAGTGAATCGATCACAATCCGATCACAATGGGTGCATTTTCACCTGGCATTTAATGTGGTCAGGTGCTATCCGATAGCGACCCGATCACCAAATTAATGCCAGTTGTAAATGGGGCCAATGTCTGTATTTACTCACCACCTCTAAAACAAACATTGGGAAACAATTATGAGTGATGATTCTGATGTAAATATAAAACTCTTACTAAAAGTTCAGAAGGCTGAAGTTAAACAATTGGTTTCATGACAACTTGCTTTTGTAAAAATGCATTATGGATGAGGAGATAAAATTGTTCAATAGATTGGCTCCTCATAATTTTGCAGAATGATCTCTGTTAGTATCGGTTTATGCTTTCCAAATGTCCGAACTGCCCCGCTTAGTGGCCAAAGCTGGAACTACACTTGCACTGGACAAGAACTTCTTTCAATGGATGTGACATGAAAGGTACAGCACGCCTGATTTTCGGAAACATATTAGTAATTACATTAATATACTCCTATCCCAAACCCTAATCCTAAACTCTACTGAACCCAAACCGCAAACCTAACCATAATAGAACTGAGACGAAAACAGCATTTTTTTCACTTATTTGCATGATAGTGATGATACATTTTAGACTGCTACGTTTGAAGCACAGTTCTTTGTGATACATCATATGCACAAATTTAGAGGCATGGGCATGCATTTTTTACATTTTGTTGCAAGCATGCACTAAGTCTTTGGTGTTCGTGGGTTGTCGAAATGCCTGCTCAACATGCAACTAGGTGTGGGTGGTAGTGTTCGTGCTATTTGTGGGTGCATGCATGCAAACAATGTGTGTATTCTCAAAAATATATAGGAGGCCCATGTAAATTAAGCGGCAAAAAGCCTAATTTGCTATTTTTGTGAGAAATAAGAAAATTGTGCTTAAAATGTCTGAAAACCTTGTATATTCTCAGCGCAAAGTCTGAAAACAGACTTTGCATTTCCAGTTTGGGGATTCCACCAGCAGGTGCTACCAAAGTGCATGTCCAAACTCTGGTTCCCTATCTGTCACTCACTCGACGTTGTGTCGATGTTGTGACACTAGGGGTCACACTTGGGAGCCCGAGACACCTCTGGTCTTTGATAAAAGGCCAATGAAAATTGGCGAGTGGTATTTGCATGCCACTCCCCCGGACATACGGGTATAAAAGGAGCTGGTATGCAACCACTCATTCAGATTTTCTCTTCGGAGCCGAACGGTCATGCTCATTGAGCTGAATACTACTGTTCATTCACCTCTGCTGGATGAGTGGTTGCATACCAGCTCCTTTTACATCCTGGGCAACCTCAACACTACAGCGGACGCGCTGTCACGGCAGGTTACCCTCAGGGGAGAGTGGAGACTCCATCCTTAGGTGGTCCAGCTGATTTGGAGTCGATTCGGACGGGCACAGATGGAATGTTCGCCTCCCAAGAATCCTCCCACTGCCCGCTCTGGTACGCCCTCACCGAGGCTCCCCTCGGCATAGACGCACTGGCACACAGCTGGCCCCCTGGCCTACGCAAATATGCGTTTCCCCCAGTGAGCCTGCTTACACAGACCCTGTGCAAGGTCAGGGAGGACAAGGAGCAGGTCGTCCTGGTAGCACCCTACTGGCCCACCCAGACATGGTTCTCGGACCTCACGCTCCTCGTGACAGCTCCCCCTGGTGGATTCCCCTGAGGAAGGACCTTCTCTCTCAGGGACGGGGCACCCTCTGGCACCCGCGCCCAGACATCTGGAATCTCCATGTCTGGCCCCTGGACAGGATGCGGAATACCTAAGCGGTCTACCACCCGTGTTGGTAGACATGATCACTCAGGCTAGGGCCCCCTCTATGAGGCGCCTGTATGCCTTTAAGTGGCGTCTGTTCGCTAAGTGGTGTTCTTCCCGACACGAAGACCCCCAGAGATGCGCAGTCGGATCAGTCCTTTCCTTCCTGCAGGAGAGGTTGGAAGGGAGGCTGTCCCCTTCCACCTTGAAGGTGTACGTTGCCGCCTTAGCAGCACACCAAAATGCAGTCAACGGTAAGTCCTTAGGGAAGCACGACCTGATCATCAGGTTCCTAAGGGGCACCAGGAGGCTGAATCCCTCCAGACCGTGCCTCGTTCCCTCATCGGACCTCTCTGTAGTTCTTCAGGGTCTACAGAGAGCCCCCTTTGAGCCTTTGCAGTCAGCCGAGCTTAAGGCACTCTCCTTGAAGACTACCCTCCTGACTGCGCTCACTTCCATCAAGAGGGTAGGTGACCTGCAAGCGTTCTCTGTCAGTGAAACGTGCCAAGAGTTCGGTCCGGGTTACTCTCACGTGATCCTGACCCCGACCGGGCTATGTGCCCAAGGTTCCCACCACCCCTTTTAGGGACCAGGTGGTGAACCTGCAAGCGCTGCCCCAGGAGGAGGCAGACCCAGCCCTGTCGTTGCTGTGTCCGGTGTGCGCTTAACGCATCTATTTGGATCGCACAAAGAGCTTTAGAATCTCTGAGCAGCTCTTTGTCTGCTTTGGTGCACAGCGGAAAGGAAGCACTGTCTCCAAGTAGAGGATCGCCCACTGGCTCATTGATGCAATAACTATGGCATATCTTTCCCTGGACATGCCGCCCCCGGTAGGGCTACGAGCCCATTCTACCAGAGGTGTAGCGGCTTCCTGGGCCCTGGCCAGAGGTGCCTCTATAAACAGACATTTGCAGAGCAGTGGGCTGGGCAACACCCAACACCTTTGCAAGGTTCTACAACCTCCGGGTGGAACCGGTTTCGTCCCAGGTAGTGGCACGCAACACAAGCGGATAAGCCCGGGATAGCTGGCCGGGTGTATCGCTTGCACATAGTGCCTTCCACCTCCCTTGGAGCTGAAGACGTGCGCCATTAATTCCCAGTAGTGTTCACAAACTTTGTTCCCTGGTTGACTTCCTCCGAGCCCTGTGGCAGTCGAGTTTTCGGAGAGACTCGCTGCTGGCCCAGTACATGTGCTAACTAAGAGTCCTGTCCTGGGGTAGGTGCTCTGCATGTAGGCGGTTCCTTGTAAGGCTAACCCCATGCGATATATATCTTCCGCTAGTTCGTTTCCCTGTTGGCAAACTGCGTCTTCCTAGGGCAGAGCCCCTCTGCACCAGTCTCCATGTTTGTAGTAACTCCTCCCCCGTTGGGTAGGATCTACCTTGAAGACTCTCCACATGGTCGGAAAGACCATGTGACGTATTTTTCCACTTAAATATCCCCCCTCTTTGGGCGAGGTATGGTCTCCGCGGTGTCTTCCTCTTGGGAGGGACACCCCCCGACTTGACCTGGCGGCCCAGTCGGATAATCCCCCTTCTTTTTTAGGGAGTGGAAAAAGAGAAGGGGAAAAGAGGCCACGACTGGGTTAAGCCTGTCTCTATCTTTTGGGTAGTCGACTTGTCCCCAAAGGGCCGTTCGACACTCATAACTATGTTGGGGGAGGTTACGTGTCGACCTGGTGTGCTGGCTATGAGGCACACAGTAGTCTGCCCACCACACACCGCCAGTTCACGTAACACAGTTCAGCCAATTGTGGCGTTTTGTATAGGGACTCCTAGTGTCACTACATCGACACAACGTCGAGTGAATGACAGATAGGGAATGTCATGGTTACTTGTGTAACCTCCGTTCCCCGATGGAGGGAACGAGATGTTGTGTCCCTCCTGCCACAGTGCTGAACTACCCGCTGAAATGGCCGGACCTTATATCGGCTCCTCAGCATAAAACCTGAATGAGTGGTTGCATACCAGCTCCTTTTATACCCGTATGTCTGAGGGAGTGGCATGAAAATACCATATCAGGATAGTATCTGGATATTTTCATTGGCCTTTTATCAAAGACCAGAGTGTCTCGGGCTCCCAAGAGTGACCCCTAGTGTCACTACATCGACACAACGTCTCGTTCCCTCCATCAGGGAACGGAAGTTACACAAGTAACCATGACGAATTACAGTGGAACATAAAAGTATGTCTCTGACAAGTACGGTTCTAGCCACGGTGTTGTATGTTAGTAGATCAATATGATGAATTATACTTACATTCTCAATAATTTAGGAGCCTACATCCAATTAGTCCTGACGAACACTGCCTTTCTACATGTCTATAAAGAGTGTGTCACAGAGGTATACCTAACATTCAAGAAGGATGCAGTTCCTGTGCAAAATAACATAAGACTCAAATGGTCTTTATTTCTATTGTTCCTAGCTACCGATGTCTTATGAATGGGCTGATTTCATTTATATCTCTTGCTTTGCATGCACAATTTCACAAACAAACCTAAGCCTAGACTTGCATGAAAATACAGAAATGCCCACTGACTTTGTTCAAATGGCGCATCTCCTACCCTGCTCTTAAGATGTAGCAATCTTAAAATAGGGTCCTAAATCACAATTACCTATTTCTCACAACAATAGCTAATAAGATTTTATGCCTTTTATTTATATAGACCTTCCATTTATATATACAGTATACACTCACAGTTTATGCATATACACCCACAAAAAGTGTGAGCACTCCCACCCATGGCCAATTACATGTTGCCCAGGCACAGAAATTGCACCATAAAAGTACTTGATAAGACTCCAGTATTTTAATTCATGTCTTCTGGAGCGATCCAATACGTTTTGGGTGAGAACAGACCAAAATATAACTCCTTTTTCAATATAAATCTTGATTTCAGCAGTCTCCTTGGTGATGTAACGAATGCTGGAACTGCTGACAATGATGTCAA
The DNA here is from genome assembly GCF_019703515.2 of Myxocyprinus asiaticus. Lineage (NCBI taxonomy): Eukaryota > Metazoa > Chordata > Actinopteri > Cypriniformes > Catostomidae > Myxocyprinus > Myxocyprinus asiaticus. Next base: position 46,934,154 of record NC_059367.1, read on the forward strand.
TGACGAAGGTGTGAAGATGAAGAACCCAAGTGCAGTTTATTTACAAACGTGAACACCAATAACCCTGACTACAAAACAAAACATGAACATGGACTAAACTAGACTAGACTTGACTTGACTTGACTTGACTTGACTATGGCTAGACTTGACTACAACGTACCAAACACATACCATCACATTCAATACTAGACCACTACACAATGGAAAACATGAGGCTTAAATACATGGACATGGGGGAACATAAACCAATGAACAAACAGAACTGATAACAAGATAATTAAACAATAAACCAATGAAAACATGACACATGAACATGGAGGGAAAACAGGAATCACATGACAAGGGAAACAAGAACTAAACATTTCAAAATTAAAGACATGAATCAACAAAATACACCTGACATATCCCCCCCACTAAGGGGTGGCTCCTGACACCCCAACACATAAACAAAACACATAAAACATGACATAAATTCAAAGTTCTGTAGGGAGCTGGGGGGGGGGGTGTCTTGAGGTGTGGGGCGTGGCATGGCGAGAAAGGGCGAGGGGCATGGGACCAAGGCAAAGTCCATGGGGGTGGAGCCATGAGAGGCTCGAGGGGCGGAGCCATGGAAGGCGGAGCCGTGAGAGGCTCGAGGGGCGGAGCCATGGAACATGGTGCCCGGAGAGTAGCCAAAGACTCGAAGGGCCAGGGTGGAGCCGATGGCAGGGAGGACCAAGGCGGTGCTGGAGGCTCGGAGGAGCAAGGCGGAGCTGAGGGATCGGAAGACTGAGGTGGAGCCGGTGGGACTGAGGACCAAGATGGAGCCGTAGGGAAGGAGGTCCCCGGTGAAGCTGACAGATCGGAGGGACGAGGCGCAGCCAGAGGATTGGAGAGCCAAAGCGGAGCCAGGTGACCGACAGACCAAGGAGGAGCCGGAGGGACGAGGGACCCCGGCACAGCCGACAGGCTGAAGGACCGTAGTGGAGCCGAGGGAACGCCGAGCTGAGGCAATGTCGAGGGACCGACAGGCCAAGGCGAAGTCCAGGGCTCGGAGAGTCCAGGTGAGATTGGAGGGCCGAAAGTTCCCCTTGCCTGCTCAGGAGAACTAAGGGTGGGTATAAGGGTGGGAACCATCTCCAGGTCCCACTGCTCAGGTGTGGCTGTGACATGGCATGGAGCAGGCTGAGGCGTTGTGGTGACGTGGCATGGAGCAGGCTGAGGCATTGCTGTGACGTGGCATGGAGCAGGCATAGGCGTTGCTGTGACGTGGCATAGAGCAGGCTGAGGCGTTGCTGTGACATGGCATGGAGCACGCTGAGGCGTTGCTGTGATGTGGCATGGAGCAGGCTGAGGCGTTGCTGTGACATGGCATGGAGCAGGCTGAGGCGTTGCTGTGACGTGGCATGGAGCAGGCTGAGGCGTTGCTGTGACGTGGAACTCTGGCTCGGCGGCGGCCATGTCGTGGAACTTTGGCTCGGCGGCGGCCATGTCATGGAACTCTGGCTCGGCATCCGCCTCCCCCACAGTGAACGGGGAACCAATGAACCGTAGGGCGAGGTCGATATATTGAGCCAGGCTGAGGGAACTGCGACCGCCAGTCATCAAAAAAGAAATGGACTCATTCAGACCAAATCTAAAACAGTCTTTGAGGGCAACCTCATTAAAGTCCACCTGGCTGGCTAGACCGCAGAAGTTCTCAACATAGTCCTCCAGGGGACGATTCCCCTGACGTAGAAGCAGAAGTAAAACTGCTGGGTTCATGGTTGGTCTAGTATTCTGTAACGAATGCTGGAACTGCTGACAATGATGGCAATGACGAAGACGTGAAGATGAAGAACCCAAGTGCAGTTTATTTACAAACGTGAACACCAATAACCCTGACTACAAAACAAAACATGAACATGGAGGGAAAACAGGAATCACATGACAAGGGAAACAAGAACTAAACATTTCAAAATAAAAGACATGAATCAACAAAATACACCTGACAGGCGATCATTATTTTAAGCTCGATTACACTTCCTAGTGCCATCTAGCACTCTGTGCATGCGTCAAACACTAGAAAGTGTAATCAAGCTTAAAAAACATGATTGTGCCTAGAGATTTGAATGGCAAGATGTACAGTGAAAAAGGAGTTACATTTTGGTCTGTTCTCACCCAAAATCAATTAGATCACTTTAGAAGACATGGATTAAAACACTGGAGTCCTATGGATTACTTTAATGCTGCCTTTATGTGCATTTTGGAGTTTAAAGTTTTGGTCACCATTCACTTGCCTGTATGGACCTACAGAGCTGAGATATTCTTCTAAAAATCTTTGTCTGTGTTCTGCAGAAGAAAGTCATACACATCTGGGATGGCATGAGGGTGAGTAAATGATGAGACAAATTTCATTTTTGGGTGAACTATTCCTTTAAATAAATCCCAAATGGTCCCAAAATGTCATATAAAGTGACATTTTGCATCTCGTGTTGTTGTGGTGTGGTGTAATGCTCTACTTAATAAATGATTGACATATGCTTTGTGAATTTAGATATGGAAATGGTCATTACTATCAGTAAATATAGTGGTTTAAGCAAATTGAAATGTGTTTTAAGCAAATTAAAGTGTAGTATATGAGCTTGACGTGCACATACCTTTTTCATGACCAATGGTCCATTTTAAATCATGCTTCTAAGAAGCAATTACACTTTCCTTTTGTGCTTTACTAGTTGTTTCTTCAAAGTTTCTTGCTCATCATCTGAGTTCAGCTTGGGGGGAGATTACTTATTGGGTGGTCTTTTTGCTTTACATGAAGTGGATCATGCTATGCTCATGTCCACCCCAGGGGCCATTGAATGTTCCAGGTAAGCAAAGACCTTTACATTTTTTAT